>NC_089799.1:37962113-38074613 GCF_040412425.1 Macrobrachium rosenbergii | reverse complement strand
GTTAAAAACTGTAAACCTGCGGATGCCCACCTTCTTATACGCTCCTGCCACTTCGGGGAAAGGGAGAGAGTTTAACTACAAAACTACTCCGGCACGAGTTTGCGTAGTTGAACTAAGGAGCCAGCTAAAACCCCAAATTAATTTGAAATAAAAAAAAATCAAAATCTTGAGGATGGTATCGTCGTGAAACATCTGCCCTTGCAGTGACCGCGTCCTGAGAGAGAGAGAGAGAGAGAGAGAGAGAGAGAGAGAGAGAGAGAGAGAGAGAACGGAGCGCTTAACCACATGTCTCGGCTCTGCACAAGCCTTCGGCCCCTACGTCTACGTAGGTACCTCAATCTTCTCAACCTATAGGCTATTCCGGCATCTTAATCACCAAGGTAAGGGCGAATGGGCGTAAGGGGGGGGGATGGGGAGGAGGGAGGGGGCGCAGGAGTAAAAGTGACGGTGAAAGTCTTTTGCTAAGGGTTCATAGAATCTTATTTCCTTCGTATAGGTTGTCGCCGTCATGTTAACTGGTGTTCACGCACAATGAGAAGGAAATTTCGCTGATACTAAAACCAGACCAACATGAAAACCTATAATTAAGTCAGTTTTTCGAAAAAAAATTATATTTAACCTTGTTTTTCAAATGTTTTAAATTCAAAATGCGTTCGGCAAAGTGTCCAACAATTTACACACAAATATACGACAAATGAAGAGAAACGGAGTAACTGACACTGCGACGATGGAGCCCTTTCACCTACACTGAGTGAGGGAGGGAGGGAGGGAGGGAGGGAGAGAGGAGGCCCCATGGGAAAAAAAAAGGTCGAGAAAATGGAGGAGGGGGAAGTAGGAGACAACCACCGGGAACTCAACACAACTGGGTTCTTCCAGGCTCCGCTACATGCTCCATGTGCAATCTCACCTTAGACCACTTTCCACATCTAACCCAAACCATCCTCCTTTCAACTCCTTGACACATGCACCGACCTACGCATTCAATCGCGTGCCCTAGACCTCATTCTAACGACGGCGACCTTGACTCAAAAAACAGGTGGTTAAGTGGGCAAAACCAGTTCAGAAATTGGGGAGTGAGCGAGAGCTTCGGGGGGTGGGTGGATGGATGGAGACAATGTGGAAAAAAAATTACATAACACGTCATTTCATTTCCTGCAAAACCCTTTGCCTTCAGTGGATTCAACAAGCCATAGGACTAGCCTAAATCACAAGTCGAGTGATACACACACGTGTATATATACATCATATAGCCTATATATATACATATATAAGTGCATATATATATATATATATATATATATATATATATATATATATATATATATATATATATATATATATATATATATATATATATATATAGCCTAAAGAAGTGTTCATGACCTTGGTGCTTTCGAATGCTGGTCGTCTACAGGCAGGAAAACGTCTGTAACATCAGTCTGGGGCGAGTCACAAAGCTCTTCCTGATAAAGTGAAACTTGGTCAAGGTCGGAAGCAAGACGAAGAGCCCTCAATTATAATTTCATCATTTTTGCTTTCAATATTTCCATGCATCACGAATTCCATCCTAAATAAGCTGAAATCATGATGAAATATATCACATGCTCAGACGTTAATTCTAGAAAATCTCTAACACTGACTTGAGTCGGAACACAACGTGGGTCGAGCACACTGTGGTACATTTATGCCAGGTAGAGCACCTCTCATTAATAGTACAAAAACGTTGGAAGCAAGCAGCGTTTTCTCCAACCTTCAGCTGCAGCAATAAAAGAGAAAATGAGTGCCTCCCATCAAGGTCAATGGGAAACAATATTGGTTGATATATATTTTTCAGTTTCCATTCCGGTGGTACAATTTCGACGTGAAACGTTATTACGCTCAGATAACAGCGGTTGATTACTGCGATGTATATATGGGACAAAAATGACTTCGGTCACTTGGAATTTTTAAAAAATTAAAATCCTAACATCCATAAGTTTAGTTTCAAGATCTTCTCACATCCTTTTCGACAAGCCAACGGAGGCAGTGACACAACGGGGCATCTCCTTCCCGATCTCAGCAAGCCTAAGGATTTTTACATACATACATTATATATAATCTATGATAAAGCTTACAATTGTAAGTAAATGTGCGCGCGCGTCTCCCACGCCACTTACGAGATCTATAATATACATATACATACACACACGCATACAAGTGCATCCTATAAAACGACGTCAGTTGAAGAGCTGCAAAATTTTCCGAGGCAAGAGCAAAGGGTTCAAAGATCCTTTCTCAAACTGTGTCTCTACTCTCCTCTCCTCTTAACTTTCCAACCTTTGAAGGAGACACTAACGTAAAAGCCAACCTTCCTTGCCTCTGCAAATCTTCAAATCTTTTGGGGGGATGAAGATGCTAGCCACATATTCTTTCCTATAGCTCATACAAATTCTTTAATGAAACTGAGTGCTTGCTAAAAAATAACAATAAAACTGCCTTTCGAGTGGCTCATCATAAAAACGGGGATGACAAAGCTAAAATTTTTCTATATATAAACGGAAGATCTTGAATTGAACATCGATAACCACCGAGCAGCCTTGACTAAAACAAGCCTAAAGACTTTATAATAAATAATTATATGTTTAAATAACAGAAGTATGGTAATTTGATGGCCTATCACCGTTTTTGGTCATTTACGTTTTGGCAAACCAATGCGGTCAGCATATAAAACTTACCTTACTGCTCAGGTATATAAAAAAATCAGGGTCACTGTTAAAGCCGCACAACACGTGATAGTTATAAAAAAGTGAATTACAATGTATAATAATAAACGTGAGTCCAATTCATCGTTACACATAAACGAAGTTAATTTAAAGAAAACATGTTAGGCAATTAACGGGCTCCAAATAAAAATCTATTCTACACCATAAAATCGAATATACATTTAGCTCATTCAAGATTAAGTTATACACTCTACCGCATCAGTAAACCTTAACTCACAGTCTAGAAACGAAAATCTTTCGCTAGGTGTCTCTGACACACTGAGCTGAATTTCACATTCACGTTGACACCTAGGCCTTATAATCGACACTGTTTGGTATCTGGAAAAGACAGGATTCACTTCAACTCCTACCCAAGGGTGGTACTGAAGACCTTGAAACTCTGAACACACAAGTTTCACAAGAAAAGGTAACAAAACAAACACCAACAAAAAGGAGTGAAAACTTACTTGACACTAAACTGGACACAATCCCTATTAGACAGAGGCAGGAGCGCACACTAGTGCACTAGGGAGGGGGTGTGGTAGGCACGGGGGACACCTCAAAGAGGCTAAGGCCAACTAGAGAGAGGAGCAACATTCAGCATAGCCTACTCAAGTAGCTGTATCCACGCGTGGTCTTTGCCACTGAATCTCACGGCAATTCTATAGTCTCTCACCTGCCATACACACAGCTACATTATTATATATATATATATATATATATATATATATATATATATATATATATACACACGAGTATATATATATGAAATGTGTCCAACTTTCAGCATCAAGCAATTTTCCCAAAAAAGGGGGTTGGCTGCCAAGTTAACAACTGTAGTGGTATTTGTCCTATTCACTGTACAGAAATCTTTATGTGCAAAAAACTTCCCTAACACTTCATACACCTACACAGAAGGTTCTTTGGCAGTGAAATTGCCAAATATTTCGATATAGGCTACCTAGCTTGGCACAAAAATCGACAACTTATTTAACAATAAGGGATCAATCAATTTAAATATAAGTATGGAATGTTGTATTTATCTTCATTTATGTAGCCATTACAGAATATCGTGTTGAGGTTTGTCTATTACATCACGGAATTACTCAAAAACCTCCCGAGAGAGAGAGAGAGAGAGAGAGAGAGAGAGAGAGAGAGAGAGAGAGAGAGAGAGAGAGAGAGAGAGATTGGATGATTTGAAAATCGCCCAGGAGGAAGTTTATGAAGTCGATAACCGCCACACAAGAGGGAAAATAAGAGAAAAAGCCACGAGGCGCATTCCCACATGGGGGAGGGAGGAACGGCAGACTTGTGGGGGAGGAGAGGCTGTTGGCTGAACCCAACAGGCAATATAGGTAACAGTTGGAAGTTATGGCCACCCCACGGCAAGTACATACTGGAAATAATAATCCTTTGCAGAGGCAAAGCCGTAACGGTGCGGTGGTTGCAGTTTAAAATTCCTGGTGGCTTCCATCACACTTTCGCTGCAAAGCACCAAGTTTGTAGCCCCTCACACGAAAATGTAGCTTTCGAATCCCAGGCCAATCTAACAATTAAAATATGCTTCAGTAGGAGTGCAGCTTATAAAATTGAAGAATGATCCCTAAAGCTGCCTTCCCTTTCTGAAAAAGCGTCAGTCAACAGCTACAAATGTATCGACTGACGCGTTACATATAGTATGTACAAAATATTTGAAAAGCGAGCGCGCGTTCGAAAGGGAAGACTGGGCAGATTGTCACCTGCTCAATCCACTGTACAAGGTCACTATACAATCGCCACCTCCTCCCCAACCACACCAAATATTCTTACTCTATCTATCCCTACCCTTTCCTATCACTTCTGTTCAATGCTCACCTTTAATAACCTCTTATTCCCCAGCCACCCTCCTCTCCCGCTCAGAAAACTCTGACCACCACTAATGTGCTCGTGCGCGCGCTCTCTCTCTCTCTCTCCATATTTCGACATCACCAGATATACAGCAACACAAGTATTTAAGAGTTAAGCTGCTGACCTTGAATGTGGTTTGGCGAACTTAAGATAAATGCAAGAAAAATGCAAAAAAAAAAAACTCATAACATTTTTTTTGTATAAGAAACGCAGACAAAGTCACTAATAATAGAAAAAAACTATAAACGACGCCCTGGGAAATGCAAGCAACCCAACACCAAAAAAGTATGCTGTCACTGGTATATTTAATTTGAAATTATAAAACAGCCTAGTACGACAACCACCCACTCGTGACTTGAAAAGCAATCCAAATACGGCACGATCTGCACACCAAAGACGACACGTGTGCCAGAGGAATGGCCAGTCAACGAACTTGATACAGATGCAACAAGAGTAGCAATCTCTCATCCAATCTTAAGAGCCTTTCCCACTACCAGCCCTTCCGTGGCGTTAAGTAAAAAGGAGTGCATTATTTCGTACACAAATCGAACTCGGCCTTGATGCCGGCTTGGGATGTTGAAGCCAAGCGTGTGCAGAGGTCATGCATGGGAGTCAAGAAACATATTACCCTACTTGTGTGCGTCCGTGCTGCTGCATGTGCAAGTCTGTGTTACTAATAATGTGAAAGCAATGGTCTCATGTGACAAAGGGGTTGCTAAAACACAGCCCAGCCCGTTTAAATTAAGGGTGAGATCCCGACGCGTGCTACTTGGAGAGACATGTGACGAATACTAGGGTAACCTCCACCCCCATCAAGTCCTCCTTTATGCAGAGCGCATGAATGAGAAATGAAGGGACTCTTCAACATGAAGTGGTGGGATGGACTGGAGGAGACAAAAGGAAATTAAGTAATTGAGGGCCATTCTAGCCAGCGATTGTCACTCGCCGCTGTCACTTTCCTGTCATTTTGAATGTCGCCAATTAGCGAACAGGAAGAGCTTGCGGAGTATAAGGAACACAAGTCTTGCACTTAACGGCAATGATACACGACAGAGAGCCAAATGACATCGCAGAATAGTACACAAGGGAAAAACACTGAAGGAATGGCACTTTAAAAGCGAACATCTCTTCAACTTCATTAGAAGAGCATGCTTCGATCTTCTCAATTTTATTCGCTTCCTAAAATAACGAAAACGGAAAAGTTCATTCATCTGTTTCACACTCGCACATTCACTATCCATGAGCAACTCAAAATCTCACTGGGTGTAAAATATAATCATTTGAGAGTCAACATGGCCACTGACAGACTATACTAGAAACAATACGTTTTCTTTAACGGAAGCTGACGCCATGGCAAAACCCAGGATCAATCCTGAGCAAAACGTACGTCATCTGCGTCTTACAATGCAAATTTTACAATCGACCACCGGCCCCCTTTTTGACCAGACCCAGGATCTTAACTGGGGATTCGTTTCATAGCCCACACCAGCCACTCAAAAAATTCACAAGCACTGACAAGCAACCCTAATCCTTTCCCCCAACTAACACGGCTCCCCTGGACAAGGACTGTAAGTACCTCTGCTGAATCACTTATCACTTCAGGTAGACAACCCAGAAGGTTCCTGCACCAGGAACATCAATTTAATTTCTCTCTCTCTCTCTCTCTCTCGTTAATGCTAGCTCAATTCCAGCATTAACCGATTAGTGACTATTTAAAGCTTCTAGACTGTTAACCGGAAGTCAGAAATTCATATAACCAGGCGATGAAGAACTTTAATAAACGAGAAATCCCCGAAATG
The DNA here is from genome assembly GCF_040412425.1 of Macrobrachium rosenbergii. Taxonomy (NCBI): domain Eukaryota; kingdom Metazoa; phylum Arthropoda; class Malacostraca; order Decapoda; family Palaemonidae; genus Macrobrachium; species Macrobrachium rosenbergii. Next base: position 38,068,186 of record NC_089799.1, on the reverse strand, counting down.
ACTCATCCCACAAGATCCTTTTCGATGACCATCGGCTTTTTCCCGGAGAGAAAAAACATGGGTCAAATACTTTGGCAACAAAACACCCGAATTTTTTGCGCACTTCGTGACCACTTTTTAGATCAACGGAGACTAGTTTTTGCCGACAGCATAACTGTCTTCTCAGTCAATAAAACAGTAACAATGGAGAGATTCACCTATGCTACAATGCAACTTACATAGCGCATACCTCCAGTTTCCCGGGTACAAGGACAAGTAGTCTACGGTACTCATTTTTGTGTTCACTTGACGAGAAGTCTGGGAATGGGACGTTAACAAGATAACTTAATACATTGGTTTTCTTCCTTTTGAAGTCGAAAATAAAACCACAGTTAAAAACGAAAGGCCAATAAATTAAAACTCGGATTTAAAAAAATACGTTTAGCCCTTAATGCTCAGCATACAAAATCCTACGAAGAACGCTCTCAAAAGAATGACAAAAAAAATATATATATAATATTTTGTTAGCGATGCAAGCCACAAAATGGAAATAAAAAATCACAATATAGTTTGAAAAAATTTATGTTTGGTTTTATGTGCAGCCCTCCACGGGGATAATTCCCTCTCTGGCGGGCCCTTGTACGTTTTCAAAATTAGGTGCTTCTTATGTTTTATAATTGTCTTTCAGTGTTTTCTCGTCAGTGTCGTAGCTCCTGCAGGACAGGAGAACCTTTAGTACTTTTCTTTTTTTATTTGCTCTCTGCTTATTAAATTGCATAGAAGATTATTAGTCAAAGCTATGTAGGCCTATGTCACTGTACTCCACAGGTTCAACAATGTCAAAACCGAAAGCGCTATGACAACTTAAAAAAAAAAGTTGTACCCTTTTCAATGATCAAGCTACATTTGCTACTATTTACCAGTTCAAAATATGATACAAAAATCCTGCATACCAATATGATACAAAATCCTGCATTTCAGTGTAAATGCAACATGGCCCATGCTGTGGTGCAAACCAGACGGGGAAGAAAGAGGTTATCCCCGAGAGCCCGTGATCCCAATGCCAGGGACAAACATGACAATCCATCGGTACGTGATGATAATTCGGAGGACTGACACGAACAAATTTGTCATACCAAAAGCTGCATAAAGCCTAAATGGGTACATGAGGGCTCCAAGGAATCCTGTCATCCCAAACACTCAAAAATAAATTTAATTACAATATCTAACACAAATATCCGGTGCAGGGAATAAACATGACCTTTAGGAAACCTCTCCCACGACCAGGCCATAACACTCAAATGGGCTACAGGCATATTCTCCCCTACGACACTCAGAGCGCGTCAACAGGAGGAAGCATGTAAGAAAACTTCCCCTCTGGAGGAAGTGAATTCCTTCTGCCAATTCCTGGGTGAACCACTAGTGAAGTAGGCCACCAGGGCCAACCAATCCTACTCCCCCATTCCTTTCCTTCCCACTGGATATGCCCTTCTTCCTTCTGACATCGTGCCAAATGCACTCTAAATATGGGAGCAATACAACGCCTCCCAGATCGCTCACTTCTATTTATGAAATACAAGGTATTCTACTGAACCCCTGTGGCAATGCACAGTAGGTTAACAGCGAGGCCTTAAGAAACCTGTCTACACCTCCACGCATTTCATTCAAGGGCGCCCATGTGATGCGCGCCATTCAGTACGAGTCGTGTGGTGTAAGTCAAAATGGAATGGTTTAATACAAATCAGTATAATGAAATGGGGATACACATTAGACCTACCTACCGTAGTGTTGCTAAGGTTACGCATAAACACCAGGGTGCTCTAACCCCATGATAAAACAGAAATGATCAATAGCTTTCCATTACACTGCGTTAAATATAAGGCAAGAAGAAATGAATTATTATGGACAATACACGGGGTAAACATTTCATACTAATACTGAAATTGATTTTTAGACAATACGATAAAAGCTCAAGATACGAAAATAAGAAATGGTCGCAAACACGTTTACTACAAACTGGTTGTTTCGATCTTTCACACGCGAACTTGAATATTGGAAATGTAAACACGCCCTGAATCGTCAATACGCCTACGCAACTAGTGGCTGAATGCTGTTCTGCAACCCACTACGGAAGAACTGGCGTGCAACGTTATTTCACCTGTACGTCCTTCACATTATTACTACCACTACTCAAATACTCATTACAACTGCGCAGCCACAGAGTAAATATACTTTAAATAAACTCCCACACCCTATATCCTCTACGCTTACCCATAATCCCAAAACTGCACTGCCAGGTAATATCCCCAGCGTTCATCAAAATCGACTGTTAAACGGGCAATTTGTAGTTTGTCATTCTTCTAAATCACTCGAGTTCCTTACTCCTTGGTTCAATGGCACTGTTTAACATACGTGTGCATATATATATATATATATATATATATATATATATATATATATATATATATATATATATATAATTATATATATATATAAATATATATATATATATATATATGCACATATATATATATATATATATATATATATATATATATATATTATATATATATATATATATATATATATATATATATATATATATATATATATATATGCACAAGTTACAATCCATTATATACAGTAAATTGACATTCAAGAAAAATTAGCGAGCAAATGTCCATCTCTGTCACGTCCCCAAGAGAAGAATCCATGTCCTATAGGTCTCCAAAACTGGGACATTCGCCCAGCAAATGTCTCAGTGTCAAGGGCACAGTGCAGTGGAGGATTTTCGCCTGACATCAAGAACCCATGAGTGAGTCCTGTACGTTCAATCCTTAGCCAGCTTAGCATGGAGGGGTATGACAAAGGAGGTACTGATGACGTGATAGTGCGCATCTTTTAGTTTGTTTCAGTTATTCTCAAATGGATTGCCATTAGGTTTTTCATTTATATATGTATATATATATGTATATATATATATATATATATATATATATATATATATATATATATATATATGTATATGTGCGTGTGGGGGGGGGGTTACTGGTATGAGTACTCACTTAGCAGATTAGCCTAATATTCAGAACGATTACAATAAATATTCAAATTACATACAGGCCTATCTAGGTAAGAAAGAAACTTCAAGAGAGAGATTCCTATTAAGCCATGCTAAAGAAACTAACATTGATTTCAATATTCAAATTAACTGATTTCAATAATCAAATTAATTTATAAAAACAGTAATAACAAAAGGATATCAATCTTATCCACATATAAAAACAAGCTTACTGGCTAGATAACGAAGAGCATTGACAATTATATGCAGACATTAAAATGGTCCCACGCGGAAGCTAAGTCATTCATTTGTACCCCACGTGCAATACCATTTGCGTTAGACTTACGTCAAAAATACACTAATGACTTTATGGATTTATAAAATACTCACTCCCGGTTCCATAACGGTCAGGAACTGAACAAACTTGATGATAACACCTAAGGAGGTCAAACTACTATATATAGCCCCACTCTACACGGGAGCCTCAAGAAATGACAAACACCGATAATGATCGGGATGGCAGATGTTGATGGAAAATCTGATGTAGCCTAATTATGACAAATTTTGTCAGCAAACTCAATGAAGCTTTTAAAAACCGAGGGACTGCACACGGAAACCATAATCAGTTTTACAAAATGTGGAACGAGAGGGAGATACTACGAAAAGAAGAAATTACTTGGGAACAATTTTCCAAAATTATGAACAAATATGCCACCCTAAAAGATGGGTGGTAATTTATTACAAATACACATTCTGTCATCTGTAAAATGATGGGTGGTAATTTATTACAAATACAAATTCTGTCATCTGTAACATAACTTTAAAACAAAATTAAAAATGCATTTCATAAGGTTATCTTAACCATTACGTGTATGAGAGCTAAGCTAGTAAACAGAATTTAATTACACAGTGCGTTCACTCACCTACGAACACTAACACGCGCGCACACATCTTTCTCCCTCTCATATATATATATATATATATATATATATATATATATATATATATATATATATATATATATATATATATATATATATAAAGCAAACACACTCGGACATTTTACATATAGGCTATGTATATGTACTAGTATATAGACAGATGCATAGATAAATAAGTAGATAAAGTAACTTCCAAAAGGTTACATAAAGCTGCATACAAAATGGCCACCAGTAAGTCTTCCATGGGTTAGTTAGTAAATTATCAATTATATGATTTTTAGACTGAAATGTTAAGGTCATGAATCCACGGAATCAGGAGGACCATGAACGTAGACTTCTTCCCTTGGCATGGAACATCACTTTATCACTTTCCCACATAGCAACGATCTCCTGTTATCACATTTGCCTGACTTTTTAAGCAGAACTTTGACTGTTACTGCGTGGCCGCTTATTTTTCCCACAGACAACTCAAAAAAATGTGGGGCTGACTGGGCATCAATTCTATACGATCGTAAGAAATGAGTAAATATGGCAAAACCTTGAAAAAATACAAATGTTTTCAGTATCAATCCCGTGTTCTTGTCTAATACATACGAAAAGAAATAACAGATGGTACGTCATTAACACACTAAATAAATAAACAAACGATTCTTTCAACTTTTTAGATTAATCCAATCCCTCACTAAAAACAACACTGAGTAATTTACAGCTACACTACAGCCTGGGTAGCGTGCACGTCATTTAATTACACATAAGTACTATTCCTTATACACTCTCACAAACTATTATACACACACACACACACGCATCCATCTACTCTGGTCAAAGACAGAAGTGAAAGACTCCACCAAGAATTATTCTTTTATATATAAGATTGAGGAACTGAGCGTCACGTAAAAACAACACATACGTTCACTAACATAAAACCTTATGATTTAAAAAATACGGGTTCCCTGTTTAATCCATCCAAGAAAGCAGCATTACAGATATAAATAGAATCCATTCTCAACCAAACGGATTAACTATGAAGGTTTTGGAATAAAAAGCTCACGACCCAGGTTCTCATGGATACCGTAACATTGGCTACAAACAAAGAAGGCTCCCAGGGTCTAACCTGCCACCCACCACACTTCCTTTCGCTCTCTTCTATTTTAAAACCGGTAACGAATAAAACCTACCGTCTAGAAAAAAAAATAAAGGTTAAAAAGGAAAAGTATTCCAAATCGCTAACCAGTAACTATACTCAAACCCACGATAAACACACACACATATATAAATATATATATATATATACACACATATGTGTATATATATATGTGTATATATATATATATATATATATATATATATATATATATATATATATATATATATATATATATATTATATATATTAGCTAGGCAGGTTAAGAGGCTCAAGAGGAGTGAAAGTCCAGCTGAGGGAGTAGGCTAAGACAACCAAGTGAAGGTATCAAATGAAGGTAGAGCAGCGAGCTTCTCTGTATCAGTAAAAAGCCACTTTTCCAATATCAACAGTCACTGTGTGACCTTTGATATGACTATCAATCCTCTTTCCGTGCTGCATACAATTCTATATCAGTCAAAGCGAGTCGCACAGTACTGCTTTGTCGTATGTCACTTGTACTGCTACGACGCGTTTTTTTTTTAATTCAACAGTGAAAGGGAAAGGAGCTTTGGCCAACTAAAATTTCCAAGTTAGGCCTAACTACGCCATCGGGGCTAACGGCGGCCATGCAAAAATAATTTTTCTACACTTAAGGTGGGACCCTAGGTAGTGTTCTAACAACTAGATACATAAAGCACTCCTTACATCAACGGAAGCGCACTTCATTGTAAGGAACCAGGTATTCGTTCCTTCTCATACAGGTTTGCTGAGAGAGAGAGAGAGAGAGAGAGAGAGAGAGAGAGAGAGAGAGAGAGAGAGAGAGAGAGCAACGAACTTGCTCACTCCATAACTTTACATTAGGTCCATACATGTTAAAATAACAGAAGTATGCGCTAAATCATATTCTTTACAAAACATTACTAGTAGATAGCACATCAATGCTTTCACCTCACCAACTAACAGTTTAAAGTCAAGGACTAACCCATCTCTTACTTCTAAAAAAAATGTCACCACAAAGTCTTCACTTCTTCACGAACTAATAACGGAATTAAACTAATTTCATTCGCAATCGCCACATAACACTGTAGGTAAGTAAAAGATCACGATTAGATGAAAATTATCACATTCAGAAGTAGAATGAAAAACCCTATCTCCAACACGGCAACTCTACTAGTCAACAGAGCAAAAGTAAAAGTAACCATCAAATATCACTACCAGTTCGTCTACACTGGGTTACAAGACATGAGATAGTTCTCCTCAGAACGTACGGCTAAAGTGAAATGTAGAAAAAAATTTTACATTAACGATAACTGCTGGATATTGAACCTCATCATACACCTCAATGAGGGGAATGAGGGGAGGAGGAGGAGGAGGAGGAGAGAGATTGTACTATTCGGTGTAACACCAGACGTTCAACGAAAGAAACAAATCTCAATTACTGCTAGATGAAAGCAAGCAAGGTACTAATCACACGTATCAAAGTCTAAACCGTCACTCTAGTAACCTATTTAATAGTTAGACCAATCTAAGATTCTTACAACAAAATGTCGAGTGAAACAGAAGCCATGTTCAATACACAGTAATTTTATTCTTCTTATTATTTTCGTTCGCTACCATATGGCAAACACGAACTTTACGTTAGCGTATCTACACAGAATCTACATAATATAACTACTTTCGGAATTCAACTTGCAAATACTAAAGTGCTAACTTTTTATTGTTAGGATGAAATGGTCTAGAATAAACATCCCAAATTTTTAAAATGGTCTAGAATAAACATCCCAAATTTTTAAAACAATCTTGATTTAATAGGAGTAAGAATTATTACGATATTGGTTACCCAAGTCGGTTTATACACGAAAAATAAAACCTCGACCAGAAATATCAATAAACGTATATTACACGACTTATTTTGACAATACTGCTCAGCTTCTCGAGGAAGATAAAACACTGCCTTTGGAAAAAAAAAAAAAAAAAAAACACGTCATACCCGGTAAGCATTAGTTCAAATGTAAGGACGGGGTCACACCCAACATTTTCTGGCTGGATACATGACAGATATCCTATCAACTGACAATCGTGTTATATATATATACATACATACACACACACACACACACACATATATATATATATATATATATATATATATATATATATATATATATATATATATATATATTACGTAACTCCCCATCAGCGCCGTCAGCCATAAACTCCTATCCCAACTGTTCAGTTTCCTTCTCGTCCGCCACACCGATGCAGAAGCACCGTGCAAAAGAACGTTTATACACTGCTACAATGGAATGAAGTTCCAGTGCCTTATATCGTAGATTCTTGTTTCAACTTATATATTTTGTCTCAAAACCTGATATAAGTACAATTACGGCTTTGGGATAGTTTTAAAACTGGAGAATGATCATAATAACGCTATGTTAAAAACAGAAATATTGAGCTGTCTAGCATTACACGATGACAACCGAAAACTGCCAGTTACCTAGATCTTGCTACAATTTTGGACTTACTATTAGGGCAAAATCAACATTTCTAAGAGACATCCTCGTGCACCAAACCCCATTACCAAAGTCATGAAAATAAAGGCATATCGAGTTTTCTTTCTTTAATAAAAACGCGCTTGTACAATTATGGCAACAGCGCAACCTTATCTCTGTCCCACCTCATCTGCGCCCGATGGTTTCAAAGAGTTCTTGAAAGTCAGCTTGAGCGTTGGAGGCCTTTCAACTAATACTTATATAAATGATTTTAACTTCCCAACAAACACACGCTTAACAGATAACTTTCAGGAACTATATTTAACTCGGTCAATCATCATCTTTCGTTTAATTAATTAGTATCATGGCAATCGTGTACACATTTCAAGCCATTCAGCTATTGGCTCGAAATCATGTTCTCTTTAGGATACTGCAATTGATATTTTCAGATACTGCAATTGATATTTTCAGATACTGCAACTGATATTTTCAGGAGCCGTATCTCTAAAAATGGTAGGATAAAGCAAAACTTTGGCAGACGCCGATTGAAGCAACGTCTATGTTTTAAGCGTCGCCCCCGCCCCCCCAAAAATGTAAACTAGAGACTGGGCCATTCGAGAAATAATTTCGAGAAGTCTTCTTCACTTTGACAACCTTCGTTCCCACCATCATCGGACGGGCGTGCTGTACTGAACATCTGTGGCGTTCGCATAAACAGCCCGGGTGGAAGGAGGCGGCAGGTTGCTGCCTCTTCACCGGAAAGAAAAAAGGTGTGGTTCGCTTTGAAATAACACTGGTTCCCACCTCGTAACCTTTCTCGGCCACTTTTAAACTCCTAGTTTGACTGCACTAGCTGGCCAATTTGAAACGGGTTACACTAGGCGAATCTAGCACAGAGATAGACAGGATGGGCGGAAAATCGCTCTCATGCAATAGGCAACGGCCATGTGGCAAAGGCGCGGCAGATGTGTGCAGCCTAGCCTTTTAGACATAGCTTAACCACAAGTTAGTTCCATTACAAGGAGTCATAATTTTACTCACCTGTCAGGTTCGAAGTGACGCCACACACTACACTGTTTGAAGTTTTTCGTAAGAATATATTTAGAAGATGACGGGAAGAAAGGGATGAAGATTTCAAAATACCGGCATAATCCAAAGCTCCCAATTCCTTCGTTAGTTTTCTTATGTGAAAAACTGAGTAAGTTTCGAAAAATGAACCACGGCGGAGAGGAAATGGTATAAAAATAGGTCACTTGCGACAGAGGAAACACAAGGAAGGAATATGAAAAGTAATGTTCCTTATTTTTCTTTTAAAGAAGAACGCCAATCGGGAGAAAAGTATACATAAAACCAGTGTTGGAACCAACGGGACGAACGACAGTCACACTTCCACCCTCCACCGCGGGTTCTCGTACACTGCCTGACTCATCTGGCAAACACAGCAACTGCCGCCGCTCTTTTACTCCATGGACTCAGCTCTCCCCCAACCTCGAACTCCCTGGCACCCACCACACGTCCAAACACCCCCTCTCCCCTCCCCCAGAAACTCCCTCCAGCGGCAGAAACACCCACCTTCACACCCCACCATCAAACTACCCCAAACCCTCCCCCTATCCTAATCCTTGCAACAGAATAACGAAAAAATTCTGATGGCGTTATTACATAATGGTGGTGGGCAGTACTTACTGAATGTGACGATCATTACCATTAGTTGTATGCCATTATCATTCGTTGTAGTAATTATTAGTAATTGTTCCGTTAGCAGCGACGAGCCGTTACCGCCTATAGTGTAAATGATTATTTTTGGTAGATTTTTAATGAGAATATGAAACATTATCAATGTGTCTCCACAACCATACAGATTAAGCACAAGCTTTTTACATGAGGACAAATATCCCCGTGCAGGAAACTTCCAAAACAGTAGCCTCTGCTTCATACACATACGCAGAATACTTATCAGCATTACATTACATTACATTTACTTGCTGCGCAATTTACCCCTTATACAACATTTCTCTTGCTTCCTGAAAGATATATACTATATATATACATATATTTATATATATGTATATACTATATATACATACATATCATATATAAATATATATATATATATACATATACATACATAAATATGTGTGCGTATTCTCGCCTCACCGAGGAGACAAGCGACAGAGCCAACGAATGGAAGGTCAATGGTTCTTGGGTAGCTTCGAGAAAACTGTGTGGCCTTGTAGACATGATTACTGGACTAAATACTTGGTGATTGGTCGACTGTGATGGGCCGCAACCAAGGCATGGGCAAGCAACCTCGCCCAAAAGAAGCTGACTTGAATAATATTTTAATATCTGATTACGTCGCATGCCACGGATGTACCTGCGCTACGTGCCGTGGTAATCGCAAAAATAGCGTCAAAATCAAGAACAAGGCAATAGAAACAACAGCTCTGGTCAAGTGGTTCCACCAGTCGCGACACCTGCTGCAAACAGTCGTTTTTAGATAAAACTTGCTCAGTTCACAACAACACACCAGCCTTGCCCTGAAGAAGAACCCAGCAGGAACAACAACAGTTCATCATCTATAAGGGTTTGTTTTCTCAACTTTTGTCACAAATTTTTTTCCAGTGGCCTTTGGGAAAACTGACACAAACAACCAATATCAGTCAGTTGACCAGGCAGAGAGAAGCACAGCAGAAACTCTTCATCATATATTCTACCTATCATCATGTTCTTTCTCATTTCTAACTCTGGTTTCCTTATGGCACTGATTTGGGTAGAAAATGCACCAGGCAGCAAGTACCATCTAGTTGTCCTCTACATGCATTATATATATATATATATATATATATATATATATATATATATATATATATATATATATATATATATATATATATATATATTATATATATACACATATATATATATATATATATATATATATATATATATATATATATACATATATATATATGTATATATATATATATATTATTTATCACAATGCATATATATAATATATATATATATTGTCAAGTACTTGGTTATTACACAACTAATCACAGATTTCAAAAATATACCTCACTTCAGCCAGATACCTGAACTCTATTAACAAAAAGATTTACGACTGAGTACTCTAAGGGTAACAGTGATCCCTTAAAAAGCTCATTAATCACATGAAAAATCAAACTAAGTTTGTCAAAAGAATTGTGAGATATCCACTATTAAACAAGAAATATACTAGAGTAAAAGGGCATCACTCCATCAAACAACTTTAACTGTTTCCCTGGTCTTACTTCACTTCAGCAAAACTAAAGGAATAAAACATGTTTATCACTTTGCCTTATGCATACAAATAATCCTATTCACTGGTGGCCCATAAATGAAACACTGTTTTTTAAAAACTTTAAATAAAAAAATTTACTTTTAAATTAAAAATTTACAATTAGAATTCACAATCTAAAAAATTTACTATTACTTGAAAACAACACAAATTTTAAGTAATTCTCGAGTCAAATTATTAAACAAAATTAAATCGCAAAACTTTATTTATCAAGAAAATTAAATCACAAAACTTTATCAAGAAATTAAATTAATCAAGCGAAATTTAAACTACCAAGAATTACTCAAGGTTTGAAAAGAAAATCTTAATAAATGAAAATTAAATCAAGTATGCAATGTTAAATCATCAAGAAATATTTAAAATGCTAAGTAAATAAATGTTAAATCATCAACAAAAATCAAGAGATTGCAAACAAGAACACACAAAAATACACAAAAGATTTATTAATAGTAATCTCACCAAGGCAAAAATTGTTTTAACACACCTTATTATACCATGGTAATAATAAGTAAAATTCACTTTACCTTACACAAGCTTGTGAAAACCTTTGTAAAATCACAGGACCTGCAGGATCTCTTGATTCACAAAACACACTTTTTTATCAGGTGCCGTTGCAGCTTAAATTTTACTAAATTCAGATCTCAAAAGCTATATTTAATACCAGTGACCACAAAAATTTTACGTTAATAACTTCTCTCTTTTAAATAAAGAGAGAGAGAGAGAGAGAGAGAGGGGGGGGGAACCACCACTAAAGGTCTCTCTAATCAGAATCAACAAATTTTGGATTCCAGTAGGAAATTAAAACAATCATATGACGTCATTAAGGCATTTTGGGGACGAGATACAAAAGCAACATGTTTTGAATGCAACTGTGGCAATACATGACATAATCGATCATGAGGTTTTACTCTCAGAATTAAAACAAAGCAAAAACCCAACGCAATGCGCTTCTCTTATCTGAACTGCTGACAGATGAAGTGAAACAAACCTTCGCTAAGACACACGTGTTCCTCATATACTACGTTTTTATCAGGAAAGAAACTGTTAATTCTAAATTATGCTATTAAGTCATCTAAAGCATTTATTCTAAATCACTAAGTCTTTGGAGATCTCATACCACTACATACAATATTTCAACAATCATTATCATTACACATAATACATGATAAATAAAAGAGTAAATATATCAAAATTATAGGAGGATATATGTGTATTACAAGGCAGCATCATAAAATATATATATATATATATATATATATATATATATATATATATACACATACATATATATATATCTATATATATATATATATATATATATATATATATATATATATATATATATATATATATATATATATATATATATATATATATAATCACCAATATTAGCGGCTCTAAACAGAGGCTCATCCGCAGGAAATCGAACCCTGACACACTCACTTCGCCTTCCACTCCTATCCTGAGCGCAATCTTGTTTTCTCAATACCAAGGCGTTGTCTTACAAGCACATCTTCACAAACACCAAACCAACACTCTCAAGGTCTTCTTGTGGTCTCTCCTAACACTTCGAAATTATACATTTTTTTTATTCTATTCCTCATCCTCCATTCTGATGCCTTGACCAGACCATCTCAAAACACTAAGATCCATCTTTTCACTTACATCAATCTTTTACCACGTCTATGTATTTCTTATCTAGTATGCCACATAAGTTATACAAACAATCATCTCAACAGTTTCAACCTCCTTTGTTCACAAATTTTCTCTTTGCCTTTAACATGAAAAACTTCATTTTCATACAGGAATGTTGTGCTAGCCCCATATTTTTTTCACCATGGTTATAACCCACCATAGTTGACCAGGTATCAGATACAAAATTCACAGCTTAAGTCAACTAGTTTTCATGAAGTAGGCCTAAATCGCTTCACTGCACCCACAATCGAACTTGGGTCTCTCAGTGATGAGGCACACTGACACATGAGTCCTACCTAACGCTTGCTTTGATTACACCAGGTTATGAGGTCAGGAATTACCTCATTAATCAGTTCATAATAATCTTCGCCAATGGAATTAGGAGGAGGAAATAGTTTCACCCCAGATGTGTGTGTTCGCGCGTATCTTAGCAGGATATTTCAAGACTGGGTGAAAGGAACTTGATGAAACATGCCAGATATATTCATTAAAGGACTGCCTCAGAGTCTGAGAATTATTGGTCAAAGGTGAAGGTCACAGAACAAATTACACTTTTGACACAATAAACTTTCATATGAAAAGAAAAATGATAGAGTCCATTTCATTGCTGAAGAGTTCCACTCAAATACACACAAGAGAAGCATGAGTGGAATGGAGAGAAATGGTCCTAAATATAGTGAAAGTTAAATGAAGGTATCCGAGAAACCTTGGCCCCTCCTTTCTATCATTACTGCCAGACGGGTCTTATTAAGGTTGGGTTAGGGAAGGTCAGGTAACGATGTACCCCTGTGAGTACTGCTATATAGCATATATTTTTAGAAACATTAAGGGGGGGGCACTCAGGTAGGATGCAGCACTGTGGGTTAGACTAGGTTAGGTTAGGTGAGGATGCATTGCTGTGGTTAGCCTTGCCACATTTTTGGTAAGTTCAAAATTTTGTATTTTTGTGTTATTTCAGAGTTTAATATATATATATATATATATATATATATATATATATATATATATATATATATATATATATATATATATATCATATACAGTATATATAGATACACAATGATTATTTCTTTCTTTAATGACCGTTTTTCTCAATTTCGTATCAGTCTTTTTTGTCCAGTAACTGGTTATTCACGAATTTTGCATTTTTTGTTATTTTAGGTTATGTTCCACAAGAAAATAGATATTTATGGGACCATTCGTTGATTCTTCTCCATATCACTTTCTTTGGTCCTCTGTTGAATGGTATTGTTACATTACAGGGCACACTTCCTGAGTTGTCTCTTGCTCATGCGCAAAGAGGGTGGTCAAAACAACACACACACATCAAAAGAGTCGTCATCATTTAGGAATTCAGCTGCTGTAATCGAAACGATGTTGTGCAATGCAGTGGCTAACACCACAACTTTGCAAAACTTAGCCTGCATAGGCCTACGTCTCGGCCTAAAGGTTCGTGATCACTGCGGAACCATCATCACAGTTTTCGAAAAATATTCCATAGGCAATGCTGTTGACACAAGAAGAAAACTCAGGTTAGATTGATGAATGAAATTACTTTTCTTTTTGCTCTAGGTAGTATACATCCCGATGCAAAGATCTCCACAATCGAAAATGTAATATTCGAGTCATATTATTTAAAAACAAAATAACAACAGCAACATGCTCGACGAAACTATAACAAATAATAATGTGCACCTAAATATCCTACGGCTACCTCGTAACCCCACTAGGGTAAACCAATTCTCACGCCTAGTCAGGACATCAGAAATCCTCGGATCGCCCAATACGTTGGCACCTTTTGCCTTCAGGACCAAGTGTCCTTACTACCCTGACTCTCTCTGTCAAGAGACAGGCCCATCCCTTCCTTTGTTGGCTCAGTTAATCGTTCTCCCAGGTAATGTGCCTTACCACTGAAAAGAAAAAAACTGCTGATATTTTTTCTTGCTTAACTTCATTAAAAAGTAAAGACGGGACGTGAAACAAAATCAGGAAGGAAGCCTACTCACGTTCATTTAAACACAACGATTTCTCCCTGCCATGGTTGCTAAAATTGATTGTCTTTTTAATCTTTTTCTTATAATTCAGAAATTTAGAAATTTCTTCAAGATAGGTTTATTTCTCACAAAGTCAGCTTTTCGCAGAGCTGTAGAAACACAATTGAAAGGTTCTATGTGCATTTCACGCAAATTAGTGTACACTGTCATGCTTAACACCCAACAAAACATTTCATGTCGAACTATTAAAAAAAAAAAATACGGGCACCCAACAACAACCCTTTAACAAAGCTACGTCAGAAGGTTTCCTCAACACTGGTTTGCAGAGAAGAAAAGTCTACCACGAAAGTCGATCGTAATATGAGCGGACTCATAAAATGAAGTCAGAAGGTTCAGGTGACCTTTCCATTTCGTTCAAAATTGCTTTAGGTTGGTTACGAGATTGCGTGTAAGGAATTTCCTGATCATTTACATTTAACACATATAAATAAATAAAACACACACATATATATATATATATATATATATATATATATATATATATATATATATATATATATATATATATATATATATATATATATATATATATATTGTAATGCTCTCTATACGAGTTACAGTCTAGAGTAGATATGAGTCATTACACAAACAAATGAGGTAAAGACACTTGGAATCATTACGTAACCAGAGCAATAGGTAATGTATTGAAATATGAAGAAAACATTCAAAATACATAATTACACACATAACACCTGTTCCCTGATAATCAATTAAAAACAACTTAACTTACATAAATAAAAACAAATCTTAACTATACGATATATATATATATATATATATATATATATATATATATATATATATATATATACTGTATATATACTGTATGTGTGTATTAATCAATTTCGTATCTGTTTATAAATCTGTCTCACATGAATATTTAAGGCATATTTTACATGTCTGTGCCTTCCAAGTCAAGGGTGAAACCTAAGTAAGAAAAAATCTGAACCTGAGAAACAACTTCAACAGCAGGAGGTGTAAAGGCTCCATAATATTTCCTCAGTGGTTACTGAAAGGAGAGATGAGATAAGTTTTGGGAAGAATGCGCACGCACGCAGGACGCGCGAGTTGTGATGAGGCCTAGCGACCGGTGATGGTAGAGAAGCTACAGAACAATGAAAGAACACGTAAGTTTGTAACTTTGTAACTTTGTGTGAAGAGTAAATGCAGTCAAGGGTACTACTGATCGGTCAGTGAACGTTGGTATCGATCTCAGAAGAAAGGAAGGTACATGGGAGCAAAATTTTACAGTTGATACTAGAATGAACAACTGGGGAAGAGCAGTGTTGAACGAACTCTTCTTTTATAAAAATGGTGTGTGGCTGTTGACAGTAACGGCTGAAAAACACAATATACGTATGAAAGAAATATGCTTGAAGTTGCTGAGATGACCTGCTTGTGAAATAAATGTGGTATAAGAAGAACTGAAAGGGTGACAAATGGAGAGATACGTAATAGCGTAGGTCAGCGTAGGTCACAAGAGGAATCTGATAACTTTGGAATGGATTGGTAAGTGGAAAGAATGGAGGATGACAGGATGGAAGAAAATGAAGGAAGTCACGGACAGGAAGTGCTTTGTTATCCAAGTCGCAGGAGAGTGCATGAAAGCAAACAATGGATAGCACAGTGTTTGAGGGGGAGAACGATGCCCTACTGATGAGCCTTTTGGGTAGGTGTATGAAGCGGCAAATACTACGCAACTTTATTTCGTTCCTTTCTACTCATTTCATTTCCGTGCTCATCACAGAAATAATATATCAGAAAACATCAAGAATGCCAAGAAAAAATAACAATGTACCGCAGAGGGCAAAAATGATGCGATTTTGTTTTCCAAGTTATACCATTTTGCGCCAACTCAAGTCGAGGAAGATTACTCGAATGGATCAATCAAATCTAGAGACATGTATCCAGGGAATCAGCAACACCAAACTTCAGTGACAACCACTTGCTAAGAAAAGAATGACAAGTGACAGCCGAAGAGCACTAAAATTCGAAGTATTCAGAAATTAAGCAAAATAACATTAATTGCGCATTAGCAATTTAACCGATAAATACTCACAGAACCTCTTGTATGTTCGAAAACAAAAATAAACGACTGCGCACAATAAAATCTATTACACTTGCTTTAGTGTTCAATTGTTACTTTTACCAGGGAGAATATTCGAGTATTAGCTTTTCCTAAGGAAACTAAAATAAATGCATTCAAGAAATAACTCAAAAATATATTCAGTTTTGTAGGTAACCACTTAAAATTCCAAAAAACGGTTCTCAGGCTATTTATCATTAAGTGATTCACATCGATTTCTTGCACTACAATTTAATACATGAATGATACCTAGTTCTTCACTGGAACTGTGGCGCTATTTCTGGACACGCTTAAAATGACTTCCTGTCAGTTTTTTTTTTTTTTTTTTTCCAGTCACAGTCTTCTTACTTCCCCTTGTCACAGCTTTCTAACTCTATGAGCGTTTTACAGCTTTACATAAATCAAGGCTGTAGCATCCAACCGGAAGTTACAGCAAGGAGAAGGTAACGGGGCAACTTGAAAGCCAACGACGACTGACTTTGCTGGGTATCTCGACTCCTTCCGGCACCTCGGCCGAGTGACCGAGTTCGAGGCGAATCTTCCATGGCTTTTTGATTTGGATGACAATTGACTCGACTCGAAAATAATCCTTTCATGTATCTTAAATGGACGAAGAAATGTGTGTAAGATCTCGTACACATATAAGCAGTGCAACGGATGCTTGTCTTTTTCTTGCCTAACACCAGCTCTTGTTGCATCATATTATTCACCTTTGACCCAGAAATTCTGCCTTCGCGCAGCCTTTAGAGAGACCAGTGTTATAATCCCCCCTGTTGTAACTTCCTGTCGAATGCTGGACCCATATATTACAAGCTTTTACGGCTACAATGTGAAGGCCTTCCGTTCCCGTCATTAACTCAAAGTAATGGATGTACGCATTCATTCCTTTTGAAGGACGCGCGTCAAAGAAAATGAGGAAACTTGGAGTTTCGAAGGAAGCCGAGGCTGGAATGTAGATAGCAGTGTCGATCTAACTCTCTCTTATGGAAGCGAGGTGTTGAATCGGTATGAAAGAAAAACGACTGAAATTGTAGAGATGAGCTGCTTGCGGGGGCTTTCCTAGACATTTTGGGGCCCGGGGGGCACAGTCCCATTTGGGGCCCCTCTAATAGGGTAGGAGGCGAGCGAAGCGAGCCAAAACACCAGGGGGGGTACGGGGAGGGGGGCCGCTGTAAGGCTCCCCGGGAAAATTTTTAGAATATGAGCAATTGTAGGATCATTTTAAAGGCACTTGTAAATGCAAATTTTAGAAATTTTATTTCTTAAACTAGGTGTACATTGAATAATTGAAGGTCAGATTAATTGAATCATTTGAATGTGTATTATCTGGGCAAATGGGGCCATTATGGGGGCCCTCAGAGGATAATTAGGACCCCCCATATAAGCAGTAATCAATAGCCTTAGATCGACCCAGCCCTTACCCCAATCAACGTTACCCAACCTCCTCCGATCCGTATGAGAAGGTCTATAATGGGCTCTACGATTGGGAGGGGGCCCCTGGAAAGTCATATTTCTTTTACATAACATTTTTGTTCATAAATTTGGAAATTGGGGTCCTTTAGTGGGCCCCAAACTTTCGGGTCCAAATATAAATGGGGCCCTTGACCATTTTGGGGCCACTGGATTTAGCTTGTCCTGTCATAGCAGCAATGGTTAAATTTCGCATTTTGCCCCGCCCCCCCCCCTCACTTTGGGGCCCGGGGGACGATTTCAAACAGCTCCCCCCTTCTAAGGAACGCCACTGGCTGCTTGTGCAGTATATGTGGCTTTAGAAGAACTGAAAAGGGAGATGAGTAGAGGTGGTTAAAATGATGGCATACAGTAGGTAACAGGGTGGATTACTGTTCTGAGATGGTTCGGTCATGCAGAAAGAATGGAGGATAACAGGAGTTGAAAAGTGTGTACAGTTCGGAAGTACTGGGAAATTTAGTTAAGTTTGGTGCATGGTGCAAATGTTGGTCAATGAATGTTATCCCTGACTAAATTCAAAGTATGATTGTAATAGGTTAATAGAAAATGGGATCCCGTCAACACATTCTCTCCATCGAAAATGCTTCTTGAACTACAAGCAACTCATTCAGAATTCTAGGTGTCATTCCTTAAGGAGGAAGTCTTTCCAGATTTTTGGAGACCTGACTCCCCAGAGGAAATTTTTATTTTTGTATTCTCCCCTTTTGTTGAATATTGTTCCCCTGCTTGGTCGTCAACAGCTGACTCGAATCGTAAATTGTTGTACAAAAACTCGAATTCGATTCAATTTCTTGTTCCAGATCTTCGTATTATTGCACTGGCACCGTCGTTCAGTTATTATTGGGCATGAAAAATAAAACCTTTCCTAATTCTGACCATCCATTGCATCCAGATCAGCCTAGAGTATACTAAGCACTGGCAGTACTAAACATAAAGTTATTATAGTACTCTGGCCTTTCTTTGCTGAGATTCAACATCACTCAGTTCTCTAAACGTTTTTTCCAGCTGTAACCGAATTATGGAATGATCTTCCTCGTCGTGTACTTGAATCGCTGGGACTTCAGAAGTTCTTGCATTGCACAGACAGTTTTATTGAACAGGATCATAAGGGTTTCACAACTGTTTCATCTTATCTGTTATTCATTTACCTAAGTATTTCTTCTTCCGTACTGGGCTGCTTCTCCTGCTGGAGACCTTGGGCCTCTATTATTCTTGTTTCCCGATAATGACAAGGAAGAGGTCATGGAAAGTGAGAGACACGCAACTTCCATCAAGAAACTGAGCTCAGCACAAGGGTAAATGGCGCAGTGCGACTACGGGGACTCGATGAGCTCATGATGAGCCTTTTCAGTAGGTACATGAATCAGTTGATGTTATGGAGGTTTCTGAATAAAGGCTCCATCTCCAAAACAGCAACTGAAATTTGGATGAGCCAGTGATCACTGATTTGTCTTTTCTTAGGAGCCAACCCCATCTCAAGTGAACAACTTATTGTTAAATTATCTATCTATCTATACATATATATATAAAACGTGTGCATGTATAGATGCTAACTAGTTGCATTTCGGCGCAGTTCCTGTCTTCGGAGAATGAAACGCGAATATTCATTTGATGGAGATAACTGAAAATCGGCTCGTGCTCTCTGATTGCTTTTCAGACACCACAGTTCATTCGAAACAAAATCAGTACCAGTAGGTGAAAAGATATTTACATATGTATATATATGTATGTATGTCTATATGTATATATACATATGTATATATATACATACACACATATATATATACTATATATATGTATATATATATACATATATATATTCACATATGTATATCGTATGTGCAGCGATAAGTTTATCGAAAAAAATATTCCACAGTCAACGTGGGAAGAAAAATTAGACTTGCAGAAACCACAGTTGACTTCGTCATCAACAACATGTTCATAAACGTCCTTAGTTCCGTCGCTGTTGCTTCTGTCCTCAATCATCACAAGTATGCAATTATCATCACCGTTTCTATTACTGCCACGACATTTACTCAAAAGAAACAATTGGCACTATCAGTGTCCTTGAACATTAAAGCCAATATTTCGTAAGATTCCGGGAGGCAGCTTATTCGTGTTTCCAATCATGAAGATGTCTGACAAGATCCACGAAGTGTTGACACACTGACTTTAGGCAATGTCACTTCCACCATCGAAAAAAATAATAAAAAAAAAATCGGTCCAGAACGCAGAAGATCCAGTTTTTTTTTCCACCAATGTCAATTCGTATTCTTAAGGTCATTTGCTAGAAAAAAGCGTCAAAGAAATGGGAGAAAAAATGTCTCTACTACAGGGAATGATGACATTTTCGCGGCGCCTTTTTTTTCTTGCCTGCAAAACATCTAGTTTGCATGTGCAGTACACAAGGAAATGAAAAAAGCACGATAGTTAATAAAAATTAAAACGTGATGTTACGTTGGGAAGGAGATGACTGCGAACATTTCAAAACTTTTGAAAGGTGATTACATTATTATCATTACTGGGCGCCAGACTCACACGGCGTTTGACAAAAAAAAAAAAAAAAAAAAAAAAAAAAAAACCATTTTGAATTATTTATTTTTAATTTTCATTATACTACATAAGAAGTCAGAATTGAATTTTCATTGTTGTTGTTGGTCCTGTTGCTTATGATTTTACTCTACGCAGAACTGTTTCGACTTGTTATGCATTATACTACCTATGACGGGGTTAATGCTTTTTAAAGGAAAGGTAAAACGTTCTGTTTTCCAGTTAAGAAAATATTAACCATTCATTAAGTCCACAAGTCTTGTGTCCAAATATATGAAGAAAACACTTCCAAAGTGGACCTTATATCTGCTCATGCCACTTGGTTCATATTCTACCTTGGTGGGCGAAACCCCTTTAGAATCCCAAAGTGTAAACCGCAAGAGATAGCCATATTTTTTCTGTGTGTAACACATTTAGTCTGCATAAATGGTATGCAGACTACCACTTGCCGTCGTTTAGCTCGTCAAACCATTGCCACCTTTGTGCGTATGAAGTGAAGAGATGAGAGATCCTCCGATTCACATTTCAGGGCGGTAAATGACGTTCCTAGGGCTGCCTCTTGCCGTCTCGACCCTCTCTTATACTGTATAAAGGTCATTTTTGACGGAGTGAGTACAGTACACCACCTGTTTACACTTTTTTTCCTTTATAATTTTCACATCCACTTCTATAACTGTGCAACTGACAGCAGTGATTTTCAACTGATAGTCTATAGGAAACCGGTTTGTCTTTTACGTTCGTGGCACGCTCTAACTACTATGATTCTTTACTTTATTCAGTGTATTAAGCATGCCGCTTTCCCTAATGCTTTTTGTGGTGACACGTCAACACTTTTAACATACATAAGAGGAAGACACTATCCATTCAACCTGTGAAAATTGTTAAATGTTTTGTGGAAAATCTTTGGCAAATAGTGCGTCCATTTGAGTGAATCGCAAGCAAGGAAAACTTCGTCGCTTAAATGAGTGGCAGCTCTCTTAAGTTACTTGAAACTTTCCAGGTTTTGAATTCCACTTTCAGTACTTGCGAAGTGTAGAATGGAATGGAATATGGAGTTTAGGCCAAAGGCCAAGCACTGGGACCTATGAGGTCATTCAGGGCTGGAAAGGAAACTGAGAGTAGATAGTCTGAAAGGTGTAACAGAAGGAAAACCTCGCGGTTGCCCAATGAAATAATTGCTAGGAGAGGGGTGGACAGCAAGATGGAAGAAAGATAATATGAATGGAGGTACAGTAAAAGGAATGAAAGAGGTTGCAGCTAGGGGCCGAAGGGACGCTGCAAAGAACCTTTAGCAATACCTACAGTCCACCCCGTGAGGTGCACTGACGGCACTAGGCCCCTACGGGGACTTGGGAAGTGTGGCCAAAATTTTGTTTGGGGGTGACCCCAGGGCACCCAGCTCTCACTGACCGATGTTCCTCTTTGAACGGTGTGGGTCAAGTTGGGTTTTATCATATTTGGCTGCATTATACAGGTCGAGAGTTACCATTTTAGCAGTCAGTATGTTGAATGAACCAAAACGACGAAAATAAAAGCTAAAAATAATTTACTTGAAAGTAAAAAAATCTATACTTTTCCGTACGAAAAATATTTACCTAAAATAAATGATTAGGGATATAAAGAGATAATATAGAGAGATTTACGCACTTTTTCAAAGCATTGAAAACAGGAGAAGTTGCCTTTCCAAAGGTACGTATTTTTATGCTATTTATGCCAGCTATAGTTTATTAAAATGCAATGAAAAATATAAACAAATCTTTATGATTCTTTATAGGGAACTTGCTTACCAGTATATCTCTTTCACCTGTGTACTTACTTTTCATGCTATAGGATACTTATTTCAGCGTAATTTCAAATACGAATTATTTGCGTTTGCCACACTATTAAAAAAAATAAATAAATAACAGGAATGTTAAAATGACGACTTGAAATCAGTCAACATACAAAAAGTTTGTACTTTATTGTAAAGAAATGTTATTCACTGAAAATAGAGTACAACAGATATATAATGTTCTAAGTGTTCTACAAAACTTCTATAAATTACCTTTCGAATGACATTTAGTTTAAAGCTGTTAATGCTTATTCGTCGTCCAGCGAGTCTAATCCCGTGATTTTTGACGGCGTACGTACACGTGGGGCAGATATTTAGAATTTGTTTTATTTAATATCTCGGTAGTGGTTATCATTTATAGCGCAGGACTACGAAAATGATCATTCTTATTATTTTTACCTAATCTTCTTTTATTTGTACATGTATCAACAATCATGAAGAGCTGAATCTGGACACGTAATGTGAATAATGTACTTGATATATGACGTGTATGATGTCATTTCAATGTATATTTTACCGTAATTTTTTATAGTAAAATATATATATATATTGCAATAGTATCGTACTTGTCATAATATGACAAGTACGATACCATATGAATGACGCACTTGATATATTATATCAAGTGCGTCATTCATATTACATGTCCAAGTTCAGTGCTTCATGGCCGTTAATACATATAAAAAAAAAAGAATTGTCCTCTGCGCTTGCATAAGTAAAAGTCTGCCGCCATTGTACAACGCATAATGGCGGCAGACTCTTTTATTGCTTACTACCACACAGAAACCAAACAAATTTACTTATACAGTAACTTCAGAACCTAGCCAAGGCAAAGTTTTTTTTTATTATCTCTATTGCGAAAAACTTCATCAAAAATAATTGTCTTGTCACATGATGAAAATATATTCGTGAACAAATGACGTAAACTCCGATGAAAACATTCAGTCATGACATCAATTAATCCCATGATATCAGTTTTTAATGACAATTATTATCTTTTCAATCAATAGTTCGAACTTTGGGACACTCCTCTTATGGACCAGATATATAAACAGAAGTCGCTGTCTCAGGTTTCAAATACTTAGTTGTGGCTTACTCTAACTTACATAAACAAAGCAATTACAGTCATACTGGTTTGACTAAAGTTATTAACATATACTTTTCAACTGACTTAAGCTTTTTCAGACATTAGGGTTTTATGAGTTCTCTCTACATCCTGAAGATGTATTTCATCTGTTATCCGTCACTACTTGCAGGACCCTTCGGGCTTCAAAATTAAAGCTCGGAAGCCTAAAGCCAACGTCTACCCTGGTACTGAATTCTGGTAAACCTCATGTCAGCCTTAACCACGGACAGTCTGAGAACAGCTAAAAATTGAGTCTTCGTTACCTGACACTGTCACTATGGTAATCTTCTACGGGAACAGACCCAGAGATAAGTATTCTTAGATATGATCTTGACCATTTTCAGTGACCCTTAGATATTTGTCCAACAGGCATAACAAGTGGTGACAACAGAAAACGATAACATAATCTAAGGGTTTATCTTTAAGAGAACAATTTCCCATGAAATACAAGAAATGACTCATTTTAAGGTACACATGTTGAAAGAAATTACTGTGATGGTTCTCATTGTTTGTCCCAACTTGGAATGAAAGTAATTAGGACAGAATTGCGTTCTTTATTAGCTCAGATTTGAAATGATCTTTTTCTCTTCAAACTCAGCGGTGAAGCGGTGTAAACAAAGGTCTATACATCCGCAGCTAAAGGATCAACACGAACTAGGACGCTAACAATACTAATGACACAATCTACGATCCTACCGTCTAACTTCCTTATAGTTCTTGGTGAGAAGTTTTCCCCATTGTTCAAGATAAAAAGACAAATTTCAGATAAACAACTTTCTGTAGGTTTTTGAGAAAAATGAAGAATAAAGGGTGGTTGCATATTTTATTTTTCTTTAGTTTACCCGTAAACTTCATACGAACTGGGACGCGTTATGTAATTTAGAGAGAGAGAGAGAGAGAGAGAGAGAGAGAGAGAGAGAGAGAGAGAGAGAGAGAGAGAGAGAGTTATTAGTAGTTATATATATATATATATATATATATATATATATATATATATATATATATATATGTGTGTGTGTGTGTGTGTGTGTGTGTGTGTGTGTGTATGAGGCAGATGACTGCATGTTGCACTTTAAAGTAATAATTTTAGCCTCACCAGATAACCCCTCGTAATCCCATAAACTGATACAATGCAAGATTAAGCAATGGTTAGGTCACCGAGTGAAAGTGGATTTCTTAACAGTAATTTACTATTTACAATTACAACATGGAAGAAATTACCAAGGAAAATGGGACACTACCACTAAATCAATTAACTTGGAATATACGCAAAAGCAATGACTGGGTGAAATGGATGACATATCACAAATATGACTACCGGCCACAGGCAAGTGGTCCCTTAGCCAATCAGGCAATATTTCTATTAATCCCGGTAGGGGCAGTTTCTTCAGGCAATTGGAAACATGAGACAATTCCAGGTGAGACTAACACTGAGATTACACACTCTCTACAACAGAATAAATGCAAGAATTGGAGGGAGACCCTTTACTCTATTCACTTGCTAGCAAGGGGTGAGAATACGTTATGCACTGTTCAGGAATTTACGCACTGACCTAGTATGTTCACTGTTTAAGTTGAAGAGGCAAGAAGATACGGAAGCGATAAAATTTGTGAGAGAGAGACGATAAAACAAGTCAGTGAAAAAGACACTGGCCAACCAATTTCCCTTCCAGGATATGTACCTTCGTTGCTTCCTGGTTTTGTTTGCACACACAACCTTATGTCGATGTGACCCAATTTACTGGCGATGTATGGCAATTGGCACTACCAATCCAGTGTGAGAAAGTGTGAGTTCCACAGTTAGGACGGCTCAGGGTGGTACGGGCAGAGGTCACCTGTACTGAGTATCGACTGGAGTAGTCTGAGCTGAACTGAACTGAAGATGCTGTTGTTGTTTTAGATTTAGCTGGCCTTGTGCCAGCACAGGCTCCTGCTCCTAGAGCAGCCCGTAACTCTATGTTGATGATGAGTCTGTGAGATGGGTAGGTTAATGAAAACTTTATTATGATACATGAAAGTGATTTTGGTGGGGGCTGAAGATGGCGGCGACTCCGGCCTTATAAGGTCTCAGTTGTTGCTGGAGGCATCACTTCGGGCTGCAAGGTAGGTGCATACCTGGGAATTAAGGAAATAGGTGCGGCCAGTAAAAGATGGAAAAACTCAGCAGGAGATAAACTGAATCTGAGGATTAAAACAGGAAAACAGCTCTCTACCCCCAAGTGTGTTCCCTTGGGACACATAAAGTCCATCCCTAGAAGGGTGAGATTGTTAATGGCTAAAACTCTCCTCTCGCTCCTAGGATTGTGGGTCTGCTTGTCACCTTACTCTCTGCAATTTTCCCCATAAAGTTCTTAGGAGTTAGCGATCCGCTGGCGATAACTGTAAATATATATATATATATATATATATATATATATATATATATATATATATATATATATATATATATATATATATTATGATTTTGCAGTCATTTTAAAATGTAATTGCTACGATTTATCACAGAATGTTTAAAAAACAAAATAACAGGTCGAATGGCGGGTCAAAATTAGCCAAAATGTCTTTTCAGCAAAAATCAGTAGCTTACACATGCATGTACACGCAACCACACATATATACATACAGTATATATGTATATATATATACACATATACAGTATATACATATACATAAATTATTTATATACATATGTGTGTGTGTGTGTGTAAGATACTGATTTTTGGCGAAAAGACATTTTGGGGCTATTTTGGCTTGTTATCTACAAGTCACGTACTCCGATGTCCTACTGCAGTACTAAACACAGTATGGTAAATGTAAATTAGACAACTGCACGAAGATATCGTTTATTTAATATAATTTGTCAACCACACAATATAGAAATGGGTGAATATAATACTTTGATCCCCGAGGGGCTAGTACTAAACACGGCGTCCCAAGGAACTTCCGCCATGTTTAGTACTAGCACCTCGGTGTGGGTGACGCGTGGATAGCAAGCCAAAGTAGCACCGATATTTTAATACTTGGCTAACTCTGACTCGCCATTCGACCTGTCATTTTGTCTTTTAAACGTTCTGTGGAAAGATCATAGCAATTAACGTTTTGAAATGACACCAAAATCAGCATCATAGAACAAAACTTTACACAAACCAATCAACATACAAGTTGTCTACACAAAATCAGAATTCTTAATGCCTAACAACGGCCAGACATAATATTAAACTACATCACTGGAAGCGCAGTTTATCGTAGTTTTGAATGGTGAGAAAAATTTCATGTCGTAAATATCTGATGTTTAACTTCCACTAGTAATTTCTATCTTTTATTTCGGTTGTTTTAGTGCTTTTTAACATTTTCTGACGATTCACAAACATTTAGCTTTAAACTGACAGCAAAGTGAGTATCCTATCGTGACCATAAAGTTTACACAGACCGCTTAAAGAAAACATCGCTGAGTGCAGCAGTCTGAGAGAGATGGGTGCAGAGTGGTTGGGGTGCCATGCACCCAAAAATATTCCGATTTGGTTACATCATGTGTTTTACATACACATACATATATACATATGTATGTATGCATGTATGCGTTTTTATTTTAATGGCCAGAATAACCTCTTTTACAATCTCGTTTCCTTGACGCTTTTTCGATACGCTGATTGCTACGAACTTATGTAAGGGCATGAAACAAACAAAGAGGGTTCCACCTCCTGTGACAAGATAAAAGCCACTGCACAGAGGTTGCAGAAAGAGTGCACTGACAAGCCATAGTATAGAAACGGAATATTAGTCTGATTCAGCTCACGCATACCTAAATGTGTAGAATTCAGATACATTTCTCTAGGTTTGATTAGAACCTTCAGCACCAAAGCTTCATAACGTTCTAGTGGCTATTGCATTTTAGGCTGAAATACATGCCAGGATCTAATGGCCACTTTTGCCAGATATACTGTATGTGTATTTTTAATAGCCACAATGACTTTTTGACTTCACGACTTCCTCACATTTTCTTAAATACGTTTATCGCTACAAGCCCACATCTGAGCTTCCGAGCGTGACAAACAGTGAAGCTTCCACATTTGATGGAAGGATTCGAACCATCACTTACAGGATCTAGTAAGAATGTAATAATAAGCTATGCTGTAAAGACAGAACATAACTCCAGTTCAATTCATGCAGACAGCAGTCGAATTCCACTCCGGTAAAACGCGTCATGCTTCGAAAAATTCAAGTGTGGATGAGCTAAACTGAACTTATAATTTTAGTCTCGCAGCATGGCTTATTGCCGGAACTCCCGCGCGTTGGTTCAACCCCGCTGCAGAAAGCAAAAACTTATTTGCTTCTTTCCCACTCGGATTTGGGTTAGTAGCGACAAGCGTATAAAAGAAAGAAAGAAAAAAAAACAGAAGTCGAGCAGTAGGTAAATGAGGGTAATAATAATACATATATATCTGGCAAACCTGATCAGTAGATTCTCTCTCTCTCATACAAACACACACATGTATATTATATATATATATATATATATATATATATATATATATATATATATATATATATATATATATATATATATATATATATATATATATATATATGTGTATGTGTGTGTGTGTGTGTGTGTGTGTGTGTGTGTGCGTGCGTGTGTATGTGTGTATTTATATTTAGGTAAATTTGTATCAGCAGCAAAAATTCTTTTCCCCGAAATCAATAATTCTGAAGGCAATACATACCGAAGTTGATGGAGGCATCATTTTCAGTTTAATATCTTTGTTCATATTGTCATTTTATGAAATTCCCCAAAATGACAAAAAAAAAAAAAGCTTCGAAAGAATTTGCTGTGGTCTCGTGAATGAATGTTTCTAAGTAATCCGAAACGGGTAAGACAAGCATTTGAGATTGCGGTGTCATGGCACGATTTTATGAAAAGTGATCCACTTTAATCCTCATTTCTGAAGATTCTTTAACCATAAAAGAATATAAAAAATCTTCAAAAATGGCAGCAACAAGTACGGTATCATGATGTCCAACAAAAATGACGTCACAAGGCAAAGGAACGAAATAGCAAATCGATGATGATGCCAGTTGCTATGCAACTTTGTTTCAACCTGTAAGTTCCTCGTTGGACTGGTCGGTACCATTCTCAGCTAGCACTCTGCAGGGCCCAAGTTCGAATCTCCGACCGGCCAATGAAGAATTAGAGGAATTTATTTCTGGTGATAGAAATTCATTTCTCGGTATAATGTGGTTCGGATTCCACAATAAGCTGTAGGTCCCGTTGCTAGGTAAACAATTAGTTCTTAGCCACGTAAAATAAGTCTAATCTTCGGGCCAGCCCTAGGAGGGCTGTTAATCAGCTCAGTGGTCTGGTTAAACTAAGGTATGCTTTCCTTTTTTTTTTTAACCTGTTATGTGAGTTTCTTGAAGTCAGGCAATGCCATCCAAATCTAGTCCTCCCAGGACAAAATGAGGCTGGGGTGAAAAACACTCACAAAAATTATATTCCTCCGATGAGCCTGTAAGCAGATTGTAATTCTTTTGAAATATGACACTCATAGCAATTGATGTCAAAAGACACAGCCGTGACATCATCTTAAACCTTTCAGTACTTGATAAAAGAGAGTGGGGAAGAATGTTTAGGAAGCCATATGCACTGACATGTCTTCATATAAATATTCACTTGTGTGAAAACACGATCAATCATTCTCCTTTAGACAGAACAATGATACGTTTGGGCATTAGAGAACATAATAAGTTTCCACTAACAATAAAAGGAAAGATAAATAGCCAAAAATCATTATCTCGTGTATAAAAGGATATCCAAACAAAAGAAGACACGGAGAGAGATAAAATACGTGCATAGGCGAGTTGTGAACGTGACAACATTTATAGACGCACGCTGGCTGGCGAAAATATGAAAAATATCTCTTCTTCTTCTCCTCCTCGGGTCACTTGCCGGGGTATTTCGGGGATTTCCTCCACACCAGCCGTCCTGCAAGTGCCGCTCGCGGCAAAATTCATTCTTTACAGAGACACCTTTCCGGATAGCAATGTCTATATTTATTCAGTTTATTTTTTACGTACGCTCTCTCTCTCTCTCTCTTGTTCTTCACAACAGGTAACACATTATGGGAAAACAAATTTAGTTTCTAATTGGTGTGAACTTTGGTTACGAGCCAGTACACAGCAAAGCACTGTCAGAGGACCTTTTTGCTTAGATATATGGCTGTACGTGCGCCTATCATTCACCTTCGTTTGGTTCCTTTACAACAGTGACCTGAATTTTCCCACGACTCATCCTCATCGCCATTAAATGTCATCAAGGAGTTTGATCCTTAAGGATGGTTTCAATGTGGGACATAATGAATCTTGCTTCTAGTTACCTTTCCTTATTATCTATCTCTAATCCGGCATCCTACGCACAACAGGATTCACAAGTGCACTAACGTGGCAGGACCAAATTCTTGGGATTCCTGTTTTGGGATATGGGGAGTTCCCGTATGATAGGAAAGGGTTATATAAGTAGTATGACTACGCAAGCGGGCACGGAAAAAAACCACACGTTCACACACACACGCGCGCACACACACACACACACACACACACACATATACACACACACACACATACACATAATATTTATATTGCTATATAGCTTAATATTTATATGAATATTCATCATATGTGTATATGACTATTCATATATATATATATATATATATATATATATATATATATATATATATATATATATATATATATATATATATATATATACATATTGCTATATAGCTTAATATTTGTGAATATAAAGTCAGGTGTGTGTGTATATATATATATATATATATATATATATATATATATATATATATATATATATATATATATATATATATATATAAATCACATTTACATTTATAAAAAAATAGACAAAAAGAAGGACTGATACCCTCTTCTAAAGGTACACACATTTTGGGTTTAGAAAAGGACTAAGTGTGTGGGCAAACTGTTAGGAAACAGCTATCTGGGAAGTTTGAAATTAAATATAGGCTTATGACAAGTTCAGAGGAGAAGCAATCTAGAGGGTGTTCAGAGTATGTGGTACAGAATGAAAGTTGCTGAGATTGATTAGAAATTTTCTGATGGAGGCAAGCACGTGTCAGAATCTGAAAATATATAGGAAAGTGGTTTGTTTGGTGTAGCAGTTGGTCTGAGACAAGGGTGCATTATGTCTTCATGTTTGTTTAATGCCTTTATGGGTGGAAAAGTATACTTTAGTTTAACCAGACCACTGAGCTGATTAACAGCTCTCCTAGGGCTGGCCCGAAGGATTAGACTTATTTTACGTGGCTAAGAACCAATTGGTTACCTAGCAACGGGACCTACAGCTTATTGTGGAATCCGAACCACATTATAGCGAGAAATGAATTTCTATCACCAGAAATAAATTCCTCTGATTCTTCATTGGCCGGCTGGAGAATCGGACGCGTGCCCAGCAGAGTGCTAGCCGAGAACTATACTGACCCGTCCAACGAGAAACTAATGCAAGACCCCAGAGAGATGAATTTAGATGTGGGTGCAGATTTGTTGGAAAAAAAAAAAAAAAAAAAAAGGACATAAAAGGAGTTAAGAATGAGCATACAATACTGATTACGGATTTGACGAAAAATTGAAGAAACTGATGACAGACTGTCAGTATCTGCAAGTGACAACAAGTAAAAAATTCGCCGAAGTTTCTTCGGCGCAATATAGGCTCCTGTACAGCACATAATGCTGTATGAAACTCTTAGCCATGGCCATGAAACTCTCAGCCGCGGCCCATGAAACTTTCAGACACGGCCTGGTATTGGCTTGTGTTGCTGGCAACTATAGCGGTGCCAGGCGCAGGATCATGGCTAACTTTAACCTTAAATAAAATCAAACCTACTGAGGCTAGAGGGCTGCAATTTGGTATGTTGATGATTGGAGGATGGATGATCCACATAGCAACATGCAGACCTCTAGCCTCAGCAGTTTTTAAGATCAGAGGGCGGAGAGAAAAAGTGCCGACGGACAGACAAATAGCCATCTCAATAGTTTTCTTTAACAGAAAACTAAAAGTTGAGAGGAAATGTGAGCAAGGAAGGTTGAGAGTGAAAACGGGAACCAGAACAATGGAGCAAAGGCGTTGAAATAATGGAAAGAGATGATTTGCACAAGTATCTGAGAAAAGATACTGCAAGCGGTGTGTCACTTAATGGGGAAGAAAGGTACCACGGTGTGTGCACTAGATCTGGAAAATGCTTGGTATGTCTATGGGAACAATGTTGGGAATGTATGAAAAGGTTTTCTGTCTATGGGAACAAAGTTGGGAATGTATGAAAAGATTGTTGAGAAAACTATCTTTTTAGGAAGTAAACTGATCTGAATTCACACAAAATGAAAAAAGAAAAAAAAAGTGTTTGAAGCAGTTGAGAAGAATTGTTTGGAAAAAAGTATTTCTTAGTTTAACCAGACCACTGAGCTGATTAACAGCTCTCCTAGGGCTGGCCCGAAGGATTAGACTTATTTTACGTGGCTAAGAACCAACTGGTTACCTAGCAACGGGACCTACAGCCTATTGTGGAATCCGACCCACATTATGACGAGAAATGAACTTCTATCACCAGAAATAAATTCCTCTAATTCTTCATTGGCCGGTCGGAGAGTCGAACGCTGGGCCAACAAGCCAGCTCTACCCACCCCTCCAATGAAGAACTAATTGTCTGGAAAGTGCGCGTTGCACATGTAGAATTGAAAGGTGAGGAATGTGGAGATATGCAGAAATGTTAAAAAGTGGAAACATGGATTAGAACGTTTAGAGAAGGTCCACTGATGCAGAGAGAATGAAGGGGAAAAG
Source organism: Macrobrachium rosenbergii (assembly GCF_040412425.1). Lineage (NCBI taxonomy): Eukaryota > Metazoa > Arthropoda > Malacostraca > Decapoda > Palaemonidae > Macrobrachium > Macrobrachium rosenbergii. Next base: position 38,035,564 of record NC_089799.1, on the reverse strand, counting down.
ATAATTTCGAAGTGATAAGATAAAGGAGAGGGAGTCCTGAAAAGTGTTGGACAGATGGCGTGAGAGATAATGGAAAGTTTTGGTCTCGAGAATAAGTGCTAGAGTGACATGAATGGTGCTGATGAGCCTAATATTTGCATGCATGAAGTGGCTAATTTTGTGGAAGATTTCTGCACAAGAGACTCGTACACAATTCAGAAATTAAAGTATGAATGTGACAACGACCACTGAGTTTTTTCTCTGGAATCACCCCTGTTAAAAGAAACAATGTATATATATATATATATATATATATATATATATATATATATATATATATATATATATATATATATATATAGATATCGTTTAATATCCAATTCACTACACGCCGGGAATAACTTACACCCAAGGGGAATTACAACTGATGGGGGCTTCATCGCCGGTAGGACTCGAACCGTTGCCTGAATTAGAAACCACGACAGACAGTGACTTTGAGACCTGAGCTATTAACATGTAGGTAAGTCGTCAAAGTCACTGACTATTGTTACTTCTAAATTGGGTAACAGTTCGAATCCTGTTGGTGACTAAGCACTTATCAATTATAATTCCACTTGGGCTTGAGTTATTCCCCAGGTATACTGAATTGGGTATCAAACAACATTCGTGGCTTAATTTTTGAGACTATGAAAAATTCATCTATGTTTAAGTGATAAAAACTAATATCATATGTCTCTATCTAACTATCTGTATATATAATATATATATATATATATATATATATATATATATATATATATATATATATATATATATATATATATATATATATATATATATATATATAGATATATAGAGAGAGAGAGAGAGAGAGAGAGAGAATACACTGGCCACTTTTTACAAGATATAATATACGTATTTGCTACAGTCACACTGACCTCTTACCTTCTGATTTCTTCGAGAAACAGGTCATAGTGGCTATTACAAGTATGTATGTATATATATATATGTATATACATACATACATACATATATATATATATATATATATATATATATATATATATATATATATATATATATATATATATATATATACACACACACACACACAGAGAGAGAGAGAGAGAGAGAGAGAGAGAGAGAGAGAGAGAGAGAGAGAGAGAGAGAGAGACCTTTAAAAGGTAAACGGGATCTTTTTCGGATACCCAGCAACACTTCATCAGCCACCCAGTGGCAGCTCCAACCGGATCGAGTCGGTTTGATACGGAAGAAACCACTTTCAGGGTAGCGATAATGCAAGCTCCAGAAAAGGCCTATCAGCGTCTGTGAAAAAACACCTTCCCGTTGCGGAATGGGTTTTCATTCTGGATGTCAGCAGTTTACCGGAGACACATAGCTCACTGACCGCTCATCAGCGTTCTATTAAACCCCACGTGTTCACAGAGAGGCTCTGCACCAGAAAATCAAATGGCTGATCTAGCATTCAGGTGACCAGTAACCCGACCACAAGCACGCTCCATTTGTACGAGCAGCATAACAATGCTGACGCCCATTAAGCCTGGTATTCGCTGAGGCGACTGGCTAACTGTCAGAAATACAAACAAACAAAAAGGTAAAAATCCTGTCGTGTAGCCGTTAGATTGCTTCAAGATGCCGTCACCCAGACTCTCCAAAGCGGCTCAGGTACTTAAACTAAATGGGGTAAAAAAGAAGAAGAAAGGTTTCCATTCTTGATTACCATCCATCTAGCACCTCAGATCATATACCTGTGTTCGGACGCGTTTATCCTTAAGAAGAAAACAGTGCCAGGCGTCTTGACCACTCCGTTTTCAATGTTCGCACGAATCCATAGAGAATTCCCTTTTGCCGAAACGATTTCCAAAGCTGTACAGTGAAACTGAGAGACGTTTTTCAATCGTCCGCAAATATTTTGGGTAGGAAGATTAGCAGCGATCTACGATTACCGAGTGATTTTTAAACCACAGCCTTCAGAGCATCATCAGCCACATTCCTGTTTTATTAAGGTTATAAGATACATTTACACGTTTACTTGTTTCCTTCATTGCAAATGTGATTAGAACACATTCTCTTATCATTATGTGGTGTGAAAGAAGAGAACTATTGTACTAAGAGGAGCTTAATGATGCCTAGTACGCATTCTTGACGCATCCATATGCATTATTTGCTCTGCACAATTGTATGCACATGTCAGCTGCAAAAACGCAGGCATTCTGAACGTCTTTCACTGACGAGAATTTGGTAAAAACCGCAAATCCTAAAGAACGTCACGAAACGAATACATTTGCATTTATTGAACGCATTTTAACACTAAAAATATATCTATAAGACCAATGGAATTTCCAGACAACACGTATTTATACTTCATGATGTACCACAGTTACAATCTTTTCACGGCTCTTAGCCGGGACGTAAGCTTTATATCTTTACGCTTTTATTAGATGTAAAAACGACCACACTGAAGGTCGCAGAGATAAACGCGTGATTTTACGGAGGCGCAAAACAATGTTTCTGTTCAGGTACCGATGAAAGTCTTTAATCTACAATTTTATCATTGTTTACAACTGCCTTACGGTAAACATGGTCTTGGCTCAAGTGTCATGTGACCTGGACTTTTATGATGTTACAACAATGCCACATTTATTCACAGCCATATCAGATAGATAGAGAATGCTACATTTATCATTTGCAAAACTAATCTGAAAGCTGATATTCAAACAATACAGGATTATCTGAGTGTCCGAAATATCGAGATCACGCGACTGTAAGGCCATGCTGAACATGGTTCTACATGATCGTTAACAGGGTAGGCACAGAGGCTTCTATCTGATTTCCTTTCGTAATCTGTGAGCCGCGTAGCGTGTGTCCCAGAATCGTAAGGATTCGGGCTGTTGTGATCTGTGACTGTTCCCTCAACCTCGTCTCGTAAGAAACAAAAAACATCGTCTCATACGAAACCAAAAAACAATATATGTAGTTACGGAACTTTTAATTGCTGCCTAATCATGAGTTGACACTTCTTGGACTTGACAATAATTCTACAGAAACGGTACGAAGGAAAAATTCACAGCTTTCACTTATTAGGTTCAGGCAGTATGGGAACTCGATGGTGTTAAAAACCTTTTCAGTTCCTCTCTCAAAGAGATAGATACTTATCCGCTCAATATTGATTGTTTTAGCTTTCATGTACGTATGTATGTATGCCTGTGTATACTGGATAAGCATACATAATACATACATACATACATATATGTATATATATATACATACTATATATATATATATATATATATATATATATATATATATATATATATATATATATATATATATATATATATATATAATTTGCCCAAGTTAGTTATATTTGGGACTTTTGTTTTGCAGTTGGAGTTACTTTGTGAAGGTAAAAAGTTGCTGTAACGGGATGTTACACCTGTGTACGGAAGGAAGGACCAGGGGACTGCTGTCCATATCTTGTAATAAATGCCAAAATAGGAAGAGGTTCCTCGCCCCCATCCCCATCGCCCGCCCGTGAAGTCAGCAATCGAGGGGAAAACGGTATTCAAAGTTCTCGAAATTTTTCTAAGCAATGAGCATCTAACTCAAAAGAATAAGGAATTACATTTACTATTCTAATTAACTTTCATCGTGTTTCAGCTGAAGGAAATATCCTTGTAAAGGTCGCATCTGGTAGCGTTAACATGAACCCGGTTCAGTTCTTAAACGAAAGCTTCAAAATATTTTCCGTTTTCACGGAAGAGGAAAAAAAAAGTGCAAGGGCAATCAGCAGCAAATGGATGAAAGGGCATCTGCGACATGTGCAAGATGAACCGGTAGAGCGATGCATGAAATTCAATGGCTGCAGACCACTGCCAAAGGCGAATCGTAGGCCCAACTGCTGGAAATTCAATCAACCAAACTAATGACAGTCCGGTGCCGGTTAGACCCGTTCAAGCGTTGAAACAGAGTTCAACATTTGCAACGGGTTTGGCCAGTTCCTCCCAAAGACTTCTATAGGATGGAAATCTTTCGGAGGTTTGGAGCACGCCATGACCAAACACTCCCAAAGACTTCTATAGGATGGAAATCTTTCGGAGGTTTGGAGCACGCCATGACCAAACACTCCCAAAGACTTCTATAGGATGGAAATCTTTCGGAGGTTTGGAGCACGCCATGACCAAACACTCCCAAAGACTTCTATAGGATGGAAATCTTTCGGAGGTTTGGAGCACGCCATGACCAAACAGAGTTTTGCAAACGGCTTCGCGGTAAATCTCGCAACAGACTGCCTTGTCCTCGGGTCTTCTCGGCAACTTGCAACATTGGAGGGCGTTTCTGCCGCAATTACTGAAAACCTTGAGGGGGAGAATTCTCCTCTTCTTTCCAACCTTTTCTCCGGCTTAGCGGCCGCTGTCTCCTTCGACTCCCGTGTTTCTTTCTCTTTTTGGGAAAAACATAACACTGAAAAATAATAAGGAAAAACATAACACTGAAAAATAATAAGGAAAAACATAACACTGAAAACACCTCGACGGCCGTCCAATAATTTCAAGAAAAGACGGTAAGAAACAATCGCAAGTAATAAACAAAAAGAAAGACAAGTCTGTGAGAATGAGAAATATTAATATTCATTATGAATTTTTATAGGGAATGTGAAATTCAAATTTAAAAAGTGCAAAGAAAAGAAATAGTCAGAGCGGAATCCGCGATAAAAAGGAAAAAGTCTCGTAAATACGAAAGGAAAAATAATTTGCTTATAGTGTATTTGCGATTCTGATGTACTGCTATGAACACAAAATGAACTGATAATATCTCTAAACCTGTTTTCTTTACTTATACGTCTGTGTGCGCATTCCAGTAAGCGTCGTCACAAGGCAAAATTCAATAACTAAGTCAAGCATTAATAATAGTGGTTAGCATAATTTCACCACTGGTGAGGTACTCACTCTGCACAAGATGACAGACACACACATATATATATATGTGGCTGTGTGTTCACGCGTGTGTAATAGCCGCAACGCCCTCTGAATTTCTTCACACTACTTTGCCTCAGATCCAAATGTAAGAATATGAAGAAATTCAAAGGTAGTAGGAGAAAAAGGTCACGTTTCATACCTGGCAGCGTGGTCAGGTTGGTAACGTGACCTCTTTCTGATACCACGGATGCGGGTTCCAATCCTAATACGGATGTCAAAATTTATTCATATCCTTCCATTTGGATCTGAGGCTATGTAGTGAAAACATTATCCAAAAAAGCGGCTATTACATTTACATTATCTGGTAGATTCTATAAAAAATATATATATACATTAACATATGTATATCTATATATAATATATATATATATATATATATATATATATATATATATATATATATATATATATATATATATATATATATATATAAATATATATATATATATATATATATATACATATACACACACATTCCTGCACTTCTAAAAACTATTCAATACAAAATACGCAGCAATTGAACTCTGCCGGATCCTTGCAATGTAAGGCTTAAGGTGAATCTTGTTCGAAATTACGCTAGTATTCTAGAGCACCCTAAACCCAGTTTTAGCACCCTTTAGCGTTCATAGCCACATTAGGAGGACACACAGAATCAGTTGGAGACATTCGTTTGACACAGTGCTGAAATCTGTCCGTGCATGACACATTAAATGACATTAGGAAGTGCTGTACAAGATTAAAGATAACGATGTGAATGAGCCAGGCAGGATCGAGCGTCCCCTCAAAATGCATCAGGACCTGGAATTGTGGCTCTCCCAGAGACATCCCACATTCTCATCTTGACTTTCATTGGTTCTTTACGAAACTAAACATTAAATGCCCTCCATTTGGCTGTATTCAAGAAATTTTACAGGATACTCCATTCATATGTCTCCATTGTATATATATATATATATTTCATATATATATATATATATATAAATATATATATATATATATATATATATATATATATATATATACAGTAATTTATGTATATATAAACATATACATATATATATTCTTCTTCTTCGTTTTAACGTGATTTTTCCCATTTTTATATGGGGTAAGCACGATGCCTTCTTTTTGAAGGACTTTGATTTGGCGTTGGGGTAGGCCGTAGCCTCGATCGGCTGCCCTGCCTGACATCGCTTAGACACCGGTAGCGAATGTGTACATATATCGTACCAAATCCCCAGCTCCCTTTCTCCCAGCAGCGAGGAGAACTGGGCGGTTAGGTCGACAGTTTGAGACGTGTGAGGTGTCTGTTATGTTTTATATATACAGTTATATATACATATATATATATATATATATATATATATATATATATATATATATATATATATATATATAGCAAACTTCTTATATGATCTGTATGACTGCTGCAATCAACAACAACAAGAGTACCTCATTTCGTTCTAAAACAGAGGACTTTCAAAACCACATCTTATTGCACCTGAATGATCTATCTCTCTTCGGTGAAATTTCTTCCGGAATGCGACAAAAGACATTAGTTTCTCCACCCTTCGTTTCTGATGCGCTAAGACTGTATGAAAGTACACAGAATGTTGTATTATATATATATATATATATATATATATATATATATATATATATATAATACAACATTCTATATATATATATATATATATATATATATATATATATATATATATATATATATATATATATATATATATACAGAATTTTGTATTATTTTCGATGATCTAGCCATAAACTGAGAAATCTATTGATTAAGTGGCAGCTGAGCTCCATGAAAAATAACAGTAATGCAAATGTCATAATCATCCAACTCCATCATTCTGTCTGATCCTGACGCTTCGCCGTTATTCGCAGAACGTTATTTCATCATGAGTGGTTTATACAGTAAGTGCGGAATCTATTGACAAGCAGAGGAAGCACACGAAAGATCAAAACTGGATTAACACCTTCACCACTCATGGCTTGGGCTCCGAGGTTTTATGACGGATGACGTTAAATCCGACGCTGGTCATTGCCAAAGAACACTGGAAAATGCACGGCAGAAAAAAATTACATAAATACCAAAACAGCAGTGTTTTCGTAAGAGATGTAAAGGGGAAGGCTGACATATTTCAAATAAAACATGGCTCTTTTTGCATTATCAATACTTACAATTAATTACTAAGGCAAGCGCGAGAGCTGGGCAAATGGCGAATAGGCTACGTCTCTGTTCTGCTCTCCAGTGCCATCGGTCACGTGGCTTCGTCATATTCTTCAAACTTCAACATTATTCATGAATGATATGAAGTCTTATATCTTTTTGGTAGAGGTAACATAGCTTAGTGTCACAGACTATGAAATTTATTAAAGAAATTTAGAATGACTAAGTATTCATCCAAGCAAATCTAAGGAAATAATGATAAAAGGTTCTAAAACTGTTAAAAGGTTAAAAGGAAAAAAAAATGGCATTTCATCCCAAACAGCGTTTTTGAATAATGGGGGAAAAATGTAAAGTCTTGGTGAAAAGATTCTTCATTGGATAGGTGGGTAGAGCTCTCGGCTAGCACGCCGTTGGCCCAGCGTTCGACTCTCTGACCGGCCAATGAAGAATTAGAGGAATGAATTTCTGGTGATAGAAATTCATTTCTCGTCATAACAAGGTTCGGATTCCGCAATAAGTTGCAGGTCCCATTGCTAGGTAACCAGTTGGTTCTTAGCCACGTAAAATAAATTTAATCCTTCGGGCCAGCCCTAGGAGAGCTGTTAATCAGCTCCTCAGTGGTCTGATTAAACTTAGTGAAAAATTCCCACATTTACATACAAAGGGAAGGCACGCACCAACGGATGAAAACATCAAGGTTTTGCAACACCTAAACTCTGTTACTGTAAATGACATCAGTCACATCAAATAGTATAGAAGATGTGACTCTCCAGACTGTTATTGTTTTTATATAAATTTCTTGCTAATCAGGAAATGTCTAGGGAAAAGGGTCATATTAATCTTATAGCCTGCAATAAATGTTGGAGGCAGCAGTGACTGGGACACAAGAGCAGTTCCTACGCCAACAAATGAAATAAACTTCTTTCTTTAACAGAAATCGCACAAAATTTATTCATTTATGTTTATTTTTTAATGAACTGGAAATATAACCGACAATAAAACCTAAGAAGTATTCATACGCTGAGACCTAAGCTTAGTATTTGAAAACCACCTGGTGCATATTATCTGAGGCTGCATAATCATTTATTACCGATGGCATGTTAACATTCCTTTGACAGAGAGAGAGAGAGAGAGAGAGAGAGAGAGAGAGAGAGAGAGAGAGAGAGAGAGAGAGAGAGAGAGAAAATCTTCATTCTTTTATTTGCTAACTATAGCCATTTCCCCCCAAAGTCCATCTCCTTTCCTGTGTTAACTTTGCTGAAGTGTTCAACTCATAAAGTGCCTCTATTGATACTGGTAACCACCAATCATGTATTTGTCCCCCAAAAGAATTTGTTATTCAAACCAGTTATTTATTTATATGTATTACAGCCCTACTTTATATTCTCGGGCTCATGCATACTGATTGTGACCGTAATCCAGCGGTCTCATTTCCTGCAGATGTGGCACGTGCAACTGGACAGTCCTTGTTTGTTTCATTACATTACGGGAGGAGGCATCCCACCTTGGTCGACGCCGTTACAAGGCAAGCCTCATCCGCACTGGCTACTCATCGCCGCCGGCAAATCTGTGACTGGCTTATCAATTACATAAGTGATGCTGAAGGTATGACGTCGAGGAAGAAGTCATACAATTAACATTTGTAATCACTGCAGATGACATACTTAGAATACTCTGCAGAAAGCTGGAAAAAATAAATATGATTTCCGATGTTTGTTTATAGTTACAAGACCAGCAACCATAGGTAGGAGCACTAAGCTCATATGGTTTTATAGTCAAAATATCAACGCACGGGGTATGCGGAAAAAAGTATTAAGCAGATCTAGGGCCTTTGGGTTTTCAAACCCTTCCTTACTGAAAACCTCTCAGTTTTAATTTCCTAACTACATTTCAGCAAAGTAAGAAACAACGATAAGAACAGTAAAAGGTCAAGAATTCTTTGATATTTATTATTTTTATTTATTCGTACAGAGCACAAATTTGTAAACCAACCACAAGGTTATCAACCTGACAAAAAAGCTTCTACACTATAGAATGCCAAATTATTAAAAAAATACATTTGAATGCACAACAACAAATAACAATTAACACAGGATTAGTCACTAAAAATAAAAATAAATGGATACTACGAATTAAATTTAACAAAAGATGCATACAAGTTACCTAAAGGTAGTCATAATTAACAAGTAACTTGTCAGAGCTTGATGAATATCTACTTTAAAATCTGGGTAGATATGATTCCCGCCAATAGTGGCTGTTAAATACTTTAGTCACACATAATATCGCGTTTTTAGTTGGAACAATTTCTTTCTTCTATATTTTAAACGTCTGTTTCAAAATTCCTTCATGTTCACATGGGATTTAATGGCTTCTCTGTCTGCTGGGAAAATGAAAGTCATTTAGTATATGTAAAATCAACTTGTTTTTACGACTCCATACGTCCAGAAACCAACTAACAAAACGCGCGGATGATTATTATCTTCTTAACATTCGTGCACATAAAAGTGGCTGATTTTGTTTGAGCGCTCCTGCTTTAACCTTCAAAGAAGAAGAAGAGGAGGAGGAGGAAGAGACATTTCTATGTTACTTAAGTATCCTGTTACGTAAAAGATAGGAAGCAGAATCCGGAACCTTATGTTCGATAACCTTGAGCGCTATAATGGTGCGACTCCTCTTCAGCCGCCTGTATGGAGAATTTGTACATACTGTAGAAGACAATGTAAGGTCCATGATTTGAGGTGTGTAATCACAATTCTTGGTGGATGGTTGAGATATCACTTGAACTGTGTTATATATATAGAGTATATATATATATATATATATATATATATATATATATATATATATATATATATATATATATATATATATATATATATATATATATATATATATATATATATATGGAAGTATGTTGCTTACGTGAAGGTATGCATGGCTTATAACCTGAGAGCATCTCATTTCTTTGGACGTCTGACAACAGATTGATTATTTATTGCTTATTTCCCTTGTAACATAGTGTACCTGGAAATGGATTTATCAGTCAGTTCTTTTGTTAATGCTACTTCTGAGGTCAATTTAACTACAACATCAGCTGTCACAACTATATCTGCGATGACAGCAATTGACAGTGATCTTTTACTTTGAGTTTGTAAGAATGGCGTTAGACAGAGTGAACTCTGATTTATACAGTATATACATATATATATATACATATTTTGATATATACTTTATATATAATATATATATATATATATATATATATATATATATATATATATATATATATATATATATATATATATAAGAAAGGACTGAAAAGATAATGAATACAACTAAAAATGAAACACCAAACAGAAAAACTTTTTAAAACTTTCGAAGAAAAGCACTGCGATATAAAAGATTATTTTTCATTTGGAAATATTACTCAAGCACATTTGAATGACAGGCACTTTTTGGTTATAACAGGTAAAATTAAAGTAAAGAGAGAGAGAGAGAGAGAGAGAGAGAGAGAGAGAGAGAGAGAGACTGTGATCATATGCATCCATTAGTTCGTCTGTCACCGAAAAGCTTCGATATAATTCTAAAATTCTAGCGTCTTCTTCGTAAACAAACACCGTGGCAGAAGGAAGATTCTAAAATTCTGGAGAAAAATAATTTTGCCTTGTCAACTAAATAACTGATGTATCTACGAAACTTTATGCATCCGGGACTGAACATTTACCTCTATTCTTTACTATAGAACTTACATAATCATGTCCATCTCAGGGCTAGTAACGAAACAGATTTTAAAGCCATTACTAGTATCTCTGCATCTGTGACTCAAGTACAAGGCTCTAAATCTACATCTCTTACTTAGGAATTAACTTAGCCCTAAAGAATATATATATATATATATATATATATATATATATATATATATATATATATATATATATATATATATATATACATACATACATACAACATTTTGTCGGGTAAAGCTTCCCACAAAATGTTAAGTCCTATGGAAAATTCCATGAAAAAAAAAATCTGGAAGTAGGAAGAGGTATTAGCAATTGTTGGTTGTGGCGGTAGTGCTACTGAGTGTGAAATGAAAAGCACTCATGGCACGGAAATAACAAGTCCGAAGCACCTGATTATCTTGGTTCTCAAGTTATCATTTCATTACATTTCCTGAAAAAAACATTAAGTATTTTCACGAAGTTGAATATTGTAAATGAATTTTGTGTTCGTATTTTCTTTCCCGTTGAAAATGACGAGATTGATGAAAATTCCAAATGTTGCAGGGGCGATTCTTGTTCAAAGGACTGTGTTCCTTTAAGATTTCCCAGAAGTCAATCAATAGCATAGAGCAAACCATAAACAAAGTTAGAAATGGGATGCTTCACTGTGGCAAAATATGAAGCGACTGTGCGCCTCTGTTACCTTTCGGAATATGTAATCCGCCATGTTTCCAATTTCATTTTATAATAATAAAAGGCAAAGCGGGGTTATTGTACGTAAACGCGTATAAACGCCAGTTAAGTATATCTTAGTTTAACCAGACCACTGAGCTGATTAGCAGCTCTCCTAGGGCTGGCCCGAAGGATTAGATTTATTTTACCTGGCTAAGAACCAACTGGTTACCTAGCAACGGGACCTACAGCTTATTGTGGAATCCGAACCACATAATGACGAGAAATGAATTTCTATCACCAGAAATAAATTCCTCTAATTCTTCATTGGCCGGTCGGAGAGTCGAACGCTGGGCCAACAGCGTACTAGCCGAGTGTCAACAGAGGCAAAAGTTATGGCATACAAGCGAAACTGAGTCTAATTACTTTCATAAAAGCACAGAAAGGAAGAACTCCAAGCTATTGAAATTGCTTGAATTATATGTGAAGAATCTGACTTCAGTAGCATGTACCAAGGATGATCATTGCGATGAACCATCCACGGTTCCACAGGTTCCATAACTCAAAATTAAAGAGATGGGACTGGGATGGCTGGAGGGACCGGGACACAGCACAGAGGAGGGTGCAAAACAAATGCCAAGAGTACCTTAAATCTCATTTATTTTATGTAAATGTACATATTTACAACTGAGTGCAGGTTTTAGGTGGCGAAAAGACTAAAATCACTAACGCAACCACACTTAAACCCAGATAAATGAATCATTAAATAATTTACATTAGTCAATGAGTTTCACTGCTTCTACACTTTAAATTATGTTACCTGAATATGACTGTACCATTATTATATTGAGAGATGCTTAACATAAGAGTAACACCACATGAAAGTCATGGTGACGGTTATAAGTGTACAACAGAAAGGGATCCTCTTCTTAAGTTCAGAACAATAAGTAAACATGTATAAATGAAAATAAATGCTTAACAGCTGCCGTCAAAAATCAATGAACATCAGATTCAAAATATAAATGCTAACAGCAAATCATTTCCAGAGCCATACACTTGCTCTACACCATTAAATAATAATATAATGAAATAAACAATCATTATAATAACCACAATAACACGTGTTCAATTAAATCAATAAGAAACTCAAAAATAGGCAGCACAACAATAACAGTGACGCGTATCACCAGAGCAGCGTAAAACAAAAACACTGAGGGGAAAAATGGAATGGTAAAATGCTGTATGAACCGGTTTACTAATTATTTGCAACCGGTTTACTAATTATTTGCAAGGTGAGGAGAAAGGCTAAAAAAAAAAAAAAAGGTTTTAAGACGGTGACCCTATTAAATTTGTTAACCAAACTAGGATTCCCCACAAAAAGCGAAAGCGTGGATGCAATATGGGAAAGAGTGGCTCCATATAAGGGTTATTCGAGTTTCCGTGAGGGGCATCAGTTATTAAAGCTTCGAAAGATCTTGAGTTGATTTCATCCCTAATTTAAGTAATGCCACGGAACCCATGTTACTCTTTTTCATCTTTATAAGGGTCATGAATCTGTCCAGAAAGCTTCCACAGAATGGAATACTCGAATGTTGGTAAAAAGAAGAACCAAGATGAAGAAATGAATGGAATGATTATAAATAATTATAAATATATATATATATATATATATATATATATATATATATATATATATATATATATATATATATATATATATATATATATATATATATATATATATATATATATATATATATATATATAATATAAAATCACACACACAATCGCGTGTGGAACAGAAATAAATTTCTGATACATCAAGATCGAACCCAGGTCTTTCAATTGAAAGACCTGGGTTCGATCCTGATGTGATTCAGAAATTTATTAAACACACACACACATATACATATACATTATATATATATAAATCGGTGAAAGCAACTCGGTACTGACTGACTTATAGATTTTAGGCATACATGCCAAGCACTGGGGCAACTAAGGCCATTCAGCGCTGAAACGGAAATTGACAGTAAAAGTTTGAAAGGTGTAACAGGAGGAAAACCTCGCAGTTGCACTATGAATCAATTGTTAGGAGAGGGTGGACAGTAAGACTGAAGAAAGAAAATATGAATAGAGGTACAGTAAAAGAAATGAAAGCAGTTGCAGCTAGGGGCTGAAGGGACGCTGCAAAGATTTTGAGTATTTGACAATTCTTGGTGTTACCTTTGACTTCAAGCTTACTTTCACAGCATTTAAGATACTGCCAGAAGTACCACAATGGGGTTACTGTTATTTTGTTTGGATGTCAACAGCTTCCCAGGATTTTTATCATTTGGAAAAGACTGCTCATAGTAGTGGATTACTTTTCCCGACAACTGTAATTAGGATTTAGATCTCCCATGGAAGATATCCTGTTCAACCTCTTTCTATAAATCCCCATTTCAACAGGGATACTTCATTAGCTCCTTTGGAGCTTGTAACCCAAGCAGTAGTTAAGCTGAGTCTTTGGAAAATATTTGCATTCACATTCTGCTGCAGTATACCTGTTTTCACATGACCAACACATGAAATGAAGTGTTTAATTCTTTTCTGGTTTTATTGCTCTGACTTGCACCGCTGTTGATGTACATTAAATATTTATTTGTTTGCCAATGTATCCTTATTTACTGTTATTTTCTTCTCTCTTTGCTCTTTCATTGTTAAAATGTGGATATTCTCCTCTTTGCAAGCCAATTCCCGTTTAGGCTTGTTCAATATTCGTGTTTGTTCATTCTGGATCATAATATCGAAAGCATGCTGTAAGAAGACACTGCATTACAAACCGTGTACAACATCAACATTAACAATACCGGTGGAATATAAGAAATATGTACAGAACTGAAAAAAATCGACAACGCACGCAACTGCTCTTTTTCTTCTATGAGATTTCTCAGAACACCACAAGATACCAATCACGGCCTTAGGCCCCGTATTAACAAGGATGCTGGATGACAGCCTAGACTCAGAATCCGCCACTGCCCAGTGATTTCTGACATCCACACTTTCGGCAATGTCATATAAAAACGAAACGAAGGTCAAGTTCTTTCTTTTTATTGAGAGGGCCACCCGCAGCACGGAAACCAGGCTGACTTGCACTTCGTTTTCACGACCACTCGACGTTGTTAATAGTACTATACAGCCCTTTCTCCCGTAACCCACTCTCTCACATCCACGCAAGTTCTTACGCGTACGTGCCTTTGTTTGTATTAAGAATATGTAAGAATATGTACATACAGTACTTCGTATGTGTCTACGTATTTAGGATGCGGGAATATGCAAGAAAACACACGCACATATATATACAGTATACCCTATAAAAGGAAGGGGACAATGCCTGTAAGGAAACATGAAATTCCTTCACCCTTTTGGAACAGTATTGTTACTTTTATACCTGAATAAAGCACATGACCTCTCAAGAGTTTCAAGTGTTTACTTTGATATCCATTCTCATCTTCACCTCCGCTTCCAACACAATGACGAGTAAAAGTGAGTCGCTAATTTCTGAAGAAACCTGTATCAGTTAAAACGATGAAGCCTTCGCAGCAAACAATGGTGAAAAGTACCACAACGAATAAAAAAAAGAGGAGGAGAAAGACGAAAAGAAAAAACTGGTCCCCCTTCCGTGGCAGGAGGATCCGAAAGCGAAAAGAATCCATTGGAAATGAGCGGCGCCTCGACTTCGGTGCGCAACCGCCAGAAAGGCTCCCGTAGCCCGCCACTTTCTACTACGCTTTTTGCATAAACAATTAACCAGGACGGACCATCTACGCAACTATGTCACGGAACAAACGCTTACACGAGAGCCTTTTCTCGAGAGTAGCTGGAACGTCTTCCGCCAAAAAGCCTCATGTCCAACTGCAAACATTTTGTCTCTTAAACATTACTTCCATTTATACACCAAGTCTCATTATCGAAGATTTGTCTACAACCGTGGATATACATATACTGTCCATATGTACCAGATGACTGGACACATACGAGTTACATTTTCGATAACTTCGCGTTTTTCACAGCCTTACGATGATGTTTACTAGAACACCATTAACGTTAGAAGTAATCCAGTCGAATGAATGAAACTTACGACCATAAAACGACTGCGAACACAAGAACTACTTTGATTACTTTTCTGACCAAAACGATGACGCCCTGACAGAGCTCAAACAAAGAGTAATGCAACTAAATTATAAAAACGAGAATGATTAATGACCGCACTCGATGAATAATAAAAAAAGATTTGTAGCAATGCCGAAAAAAAATTACGGTCGATGAAAATGTTTCATGAAAGAAAAATGAAGTTATGAATGGTAGACGAATAAGAGAGCGAGCAGAAAGAGAGCATGAAATATATATAACGAGGAAGCAACCTAAGATGTAACAGAAGAAATGGGCTAGAAAGATTCTGAACGGAAGGTAAAGGAAAAACAAGGATAACAATAAAACAGCATAAAGTAAATAACCGAAAATTGCACTAATGCGAAACAGCCGAGGAAAGTGACGAAAAAGTACTCTCACTTTCACGCAGGGACTTTCATTCAGGAAATAAAGCCTCTCGGTCTATTGGGGGCCATCATTTATTCAACACTTCGATTCCTATAGATTTTGGGAGCAAACTGGCTGCAATAAAAGGAAGTGGAATGACACGGAACCGGAATGAAGAGAACATGGCAAGAGGGAGAGGAGTGAGTGATATAAGCTACTAAACATTTAATGAATACCTTTCAATGAATAAAACACGTCTACAGTACATTTTCATATCTTGAGAGCGTTAAGTTAATGCTCTTGGTCGATTACACTCAAGGTAATGAAATGAATACAAGTTTATTTTCTCACTCAGCTCAACTGCACCCTCCTTTCTTTGTATTAGCAAAATGGCCATTTTCTTGACGTTGCAAGTCTCCAGGCTACGATGGCCCTATTGGCCACACGTCTTCCTTACACCTTCACCGCTCTTCGTTGGGTGAGTCGGTAGAGCTGTGGACTGGAACTCACTAGACCGGAGTTCGATTCCCCGGCCGGCTGATGAAGAGTTAGAGGAATATATTTCTGGTGATAGAAATTCATTTCTCGCTACAATGTGGTTCGGATTCCACAATAAGCTGTAGGTCTCGTTGCTACGTAACCTATTGGTTCTTAGACACGTAAAATAAGTCTAATCCTTCGGGCCAGCCCTAGGAAAGCTGTTAATCAGCTCAGTGGTCTGGTAAAACTAATGTATACTTAACTTTTCACACCTTCACCAATCCAGTTATTATGTAACGGCAGTCATGTCGCGACTGGAAGGCCAGGAAGTGCATCCATTACTACTTTACCTGAACTATCGTGGATTCTGCTCTCTATCATTTTCCTTGTCCTACTCAATACGTCCAAAATAGTGGTTCTTCCGTTATTAGTAGGCAGTTTTTACCTTTGATTTCTCTGAACATTTTGCACATTTCAATCAGAAAAATGCAAATGGTAAATTCCTCTTGCCCTACTCTGTTTCTGAACAAAATGGGGGGATCTGGTTTTGTTTTGGTGTCCCTAACTGTCAAATACATAAAAGTATACAACCCTTCCTACTTGAAATATTAAACAAACACACACACACACACTCTGTGCTTCTTATGCTTTATTTTCTGAGGCGCATAATCATTTCTTAAATTACCTTGGTTGCTTTTCTACCCATAATCCTGCTTCTCTCTTCATACTTTTTCTGCCCATATCCATCCTGACAGACAGAGCCTTTCAGAGAAGGGCTCGAGTGCGATTTGAAATGACTTCCTCATTGAATGGGGCGGCACCAGTTGTGGTGGCTTCATATCGGCCTTCGAAAACTGGACCATTTCATTCCGGTGAAGCGCTGCTTTTGCTGTTACACAACATCCATACGGCACCAGCATCTACTGACATAAGTCTTCTTTGAAGGTTATGTTGGTAGCAACGAAAACTGGGGTGCCGTCGTAAGAGTAACATTGGTCCTGTTTTCATGGCGGAATATGGGAATGTACCTGAGAAATCTTCCTGTGAGAAGTTTGCTTTCTCTACACCCAAAACATAATTTTCACATCATGACGTAATTTGTCAATGTTAGTACTTCTTGAAAAACTGTCCTAAATCTTGGCCACTAAACATCTGAAAGGGCCAGAGAGGCCTTCAACATTTTTCGTCTCCTAGAATAATATGGCCAAAAGTTCAAGAGCAATTGTACAATTTTATGATCGCTGCATGGTCCCTTTGGCAATTAAGCATTTCGTTGTTTAATGCCCTAGTCTTGATGCTAATAATTAAGATTCTCTTGCCTAATTTTATGAAAAAAATTTTTTTCTGCTACTACTTTCAAGTCTACGTTTATCACAGAAATTAATCATCAAATTCAAGTACAACTTTCGGCTGTGGTAGTCCTTATAATTCTGTGTTCACTCCAGTAATTTTTCAGTAACTATAGCAAGAAGGAATCTATTACTTGGCATGTGCGATGCAGGCACACAATTCAGTTACAGAGCGATTACTTTATTGTGCATAAACAGTGTTTTCCTATCTTCTTTTCTTTAATTTTCTTTTACTTGTATAAATAAATAAATAAATATACACACACACACACACACACACACACACACACATATATATATATATATATATATATATATATATATATATATATATATATATATATATATATATATATATATATATATATATAATATAATTTTATTACATCACCGTGATTCATATACAAGCATTAAGCTACAAACGTCCTTTAATATCCAATTCACTCTACCTCGGGAATAATACAATTTCATATATGTTACCCGAAGGGGAATTTTTTTAGTTGATAATAAGTTCGTCGTCTCGTGGGCTCGAACCACGGAAGACAAGAACTCAGGACTACAGTGACGCGAATTTTAACCACACGCCCAACATACATATATATACTGTATATTACCCCTTTCCTTGCATTAACTATTACACTTTCTGATATTATGGCTGGTTTCAGTCATTGAGCCATTTCTTCAGCCTAACCACTTCAATGGCTCCTCCTCCTCCTCCTCCTCCTTTCTTGAACTAACAACCCCTCCACGCCAACAGAAACCCTCCCACCAAAGAAAACACTTCTGAGGCTGAAGTATCAAAGGATTCACACGACACGAAAGAAGACAGAGTTCTGCATTTTTAACTGAATCGCAGAAAGGACTGGCCATGTATTTGTACATAAAACAACGTCATGACTGCCATAATGCTCTATCAACCATTTTTTCATAAAACTGGACTTTGCCTTTCTCCGTAATGCCTGTACGACTGAATGAGTCTTAGCGGTATAGGAAAATGCAGGATTAATAGAGTACTCTATTAATTCTGAGGAAAATGATAGTTCATTTTCTCATGTGTCCGCAGAACATAAGAAAACAACCAAACAACGCTGACATTCCAGTCATGATGAATGGGATGTGGAATTCACTCTGTATTCATGAAGACTCATAATTATGACAAGGCCTCTTCCCAGAATCACAGTCCTGTAAGAAAAAGAAAGATTACTTTTACCTAACTTCGAGTACTATGCTTCTAAGTGTGCGAAGTTTTTCTTTCGTTACATTTTTCAAAATATTCAGCGACAGATCATTGACATACTTCTATGAAGCACAGCAATTTTATGTACATACTGCAGCGCTTTATGGTTATGTATCAGTCGCACTCCTTAATAACTCGAACGAAGAATGAATAAATTGCTCCTTTCCCTTGAATTCTCTATGCGAAAGGTTTTACTTGTGTGGGATGCATTTTAACGAGAAAGTCTGTCTCTCTCAAGGCCAAGGAAAGTGCTGAGAAAATGGCATCATGACAAAAGGGGCTCTCGGCGCAGAGGGACAAATTTCAACCGAAGACCTCCTCGGGATGCATCCCATGCAACTCCGACGGTCAAGTGCTTCCTTCCCAAATGGACAGGCTTCAAAATTATGTTCTACAAGATTTTCCTAACCTTTTTCTCCTCTGTGGTCACTAGTATAACTCACAATTAAGGAATCTTGACAACTCCGAGTTTCTTAGGAACAAACAACTGCCTGAACTTACGCACATACACAGACATGAAATATGCACACACACGAGCGAAGGGGAAACATATAATTGATCGTATCTCAAGTTCTATAACCACAAGAGGTGAATGTTCGACATTAACTTTGTATAACTATTTGTAAGGTCAAATCAGATGCAACACCAGAACGATTACTTTTCTTATCAGTAAGAGATAACATTCGTTATTCGGTCTAGTACAGTAACAATGAAGATTCTAGAAGCTTCTGCAAAGAAAGTTCTACTGACAGCGGTTATGCAGTTTTGCCAAGATTTAATAAAATGAAGTTATTTCGTTTAAGATGCAATCAAAAAGTCAGAGAAAACCGCATAACTACGCACAGAAAGCAATTTGAGATGCCTTGTTCATCCAGTCCTCCAAAAATTCCAGATATTGAAATTTAAAGAAAGTGAAAAAGTGGACGAGAGTTCAATCCATCTTTGGCCTCGGCAGATACTCGGCATCTCCCTTTATTTATTCAACTTTATATATATATATATATATATATATATATATATATATATATATATATATATATATATATATATATATATATATATATATATATACCGATTGTCTGATTTACGGGGTTGATTGATTTACTTATGTATTTATTTTCCAACGGGAACCTCCCACAAATCTGACACCTGAAACGTCAGTATATTAAACTTGAGGCGTTTGGAAGAATTCAAATGGTGTGCCCGGCCTGTATCCTCCAACCTTCAGTGAAGGTTGAAAGGGAGACAAAATTACTCTCTCTTTCTCTCCTCCCAGATGGACGATAATGGTCGCGATAGTTGCCGGCAATGTTTATTGTAAATAATAAGAAGAAGCGATTGCTAAAGTTCTGGCAGCGGCCGGAGGGGGAAATATCATAATTGCTATTTATGGACGGAGGAATAAGTCGACAGTACGTTTACTGCAGTAATGATAATACGAGGCTGATATACGGAAGCCATGTTCAAATATGATGCAGAGTTTAATGAAATGGCACGTGGCCACCTGAGAGCGTAACGAAATGCAATATCTTTAATACAAAACTCAGGGATCACAAGGAACACTCAGGAACTTCAAATGAGAACGTCAAATTCTCTTGCACTCACTCACACACACACACACACACACACACACACACACACACATATATATATATATATATATATATATATATATATATATATATATATATATATATATATATATATATATATATATATATGCTGTGTTATTATTTTGAAGATCAAACATTTGTTAATTAATAGAAACTTTCGTGATGTCATTCCATTAAGCAGAGGAATGATAACAGTCCTCCTCCGTACTGGTTTATACACTTTATTCAGTAAGATGCGTATACATATACTATACTTAATGAATACACAAAATGCCTCTACTTGCCTACGCAAAATGTGTATATAAAATGCGATTTTGTCCTATTCATCCAAAGCAAAACTTGTGGGCAGAACACCAACTGTGGGTTAACCTCCCGATTCAATACAGTAGAACCGCCAATGCTCCTCCTATGGAAGGGAAAAGAATAACATTCTGGGAACGCAGAGAAAGGACGGGCTGGGGGCGGGGGGGGGAGGGGCTGGTTGTGGAAAGGGAAGGTCGATGAGGTGATGATGATCCTAATATTTTTCCAACATCCCTCGACACTACCTGTATGATGGCGAGGCCTGCCGATTGCCAAGCGGGAAGCGGCGGCACATGCACCGAGGAAAGTCCTACAACCTTCTATACACTCGCGCATACATATATACATACATACGCACATACATACATTGAGACCGAAGAGGGTAGCACAAGTCGATAATCGCCCGTTATCACATCTGCGGTCTTTCGTGCACTCAGACTTTTAAGCCCGTAACTCCTTGACGGACTGCTGATCCTATCACACGCACAGGTGCAATGTTTAATGTTGTGGAACAAATAAGAGAAGAAAGTCAGTACTCTCATAAATTTCTGGGAGGAAGTTGGACCAAGAAAACGTGACGTGAATGGAACGTAACTGTTTCCATTTCATCTATGATTTAGGGGCGGGGATTTTCACCACTGAGGGAAACTAACTTCGCCACTTCTTTTCTGTGGGGCAGGCTTCCATCGCAAGTTCCACAGAAATAAAATCATCGAGGCTATCGAATTCTGGTTCTTAACCTCAATCACTCGCCGTGGGTGCGGAAAAAGTTGCTCTGGACAAACTGAGAGACATATCAAAATAAATGTAAACATCTAAGATGTAGAGGTCAAAAACACAAATTAATAATAATTATTCGCAGAGAACTGAGGTTCTCTAGTAACTAGCCAAAACACACAGTAATGCTGCACATAAAAGTCAGATGATAGCGCATTGTTCCTGGTCACCGGCACAGATTTCAGTATATTTGATCATTTCAGTGCTAGATAAACGGTATCTATTTTCAAATCGTTCCAGTGATCACACATATCTTCGCACGAAAACATTAATAAATCGATTTCTTAGTGGCCATTTCAATAGCTTCATATTATAACGAACTTCTAAAAAATATGCTCGCTCTAAGTAGACTCATCAATAAGAGCGCTTCACCTCCAAGCGCATGCGATGATTTTACCTCCCGAAACTTTAATGTGTAAACATTCCATTACCTCTTGGTTGCTTCAAATAGAGCTATTATTACTGAAGGTCTAGACCTTGACATTACTACTGTTGACTGTATAAGCAAACATTTTTATGTATCCAGGTACACATCTTTGAATGCAAAAACAATGCATACACATTATATATATGTATATATATTTATACACACACGTGTTTATGTGTATGTGTGAGCGCGCGCGGGTTTAAGTACAGACATAAAATACGCTTACGACTACAAATGCATATTTACGCTCATAAAATATGTCTATTAAAAAGTAAAATGAGCAATTAGCAATTAAATTGATTAAAAAAGTTTTTTTTTTATTTCATGCTTCTTTGTACATGACCTCCAAATAGTACCTGAGTGAACGTATTTATCATACAAAAAGAATTAAAATGGAGGTGGCACAGTTTCCCTAACAATTTCGTAGAGAACAAAGAGATTAATCGTCATCTCTCGATTCTGTGTGAACTCCAAGCTTCAGTTCTACTACAGGAATTTCATTCCTTGCTAAGTAACCAATTGGTTCTTAGCCACGTAAAATAAGTCTAATCCTTCGGGCCAGCCCTAGGAGAGCTGTTAATCAGCTCAGTGGTCTGGTAAAACTAAGGTATACTTTTTTTTTTTTAAATTATTCATGTTGTTGTTCACGTTTTTCTGATCTTTTCCTGATCAGGGGAAAATCAAAGCCACACTTACACCCGGGTACTCTCCTTGAAGTTGGAGCATTGACTCTGGGAAACTTGTGTATTCTAAACATATTCATAAAAGTCATGCTCAGCCTGCAGTATTATCCCACTGAATTTCTATGAGAACGCAACGCCTATAATAACGGTAGCGACAATGATAATGCGACAATGACATTGATAATGACAATGAAAATCGCTATAACCTTCAAAGTCACTTATGAGGCAACTCACTCACTTTCCAATTTTCCTAATTAGACTGCCGATGTGATGCTGTGGAAGTAAAATCTGGCTCGCAAACTGTAATAACTACATGACAGAGAGAGAGAGAGAGAGAGAGAGAGAGAGAGAGAGAGAGAGAGAGAGAGAGAGAGAGAGAGAGATGTGGGGGTTGGCAGGAGTTGTTGCGTTCTAAGTTTGTTTTTAGACTGAATAACAATTCCTCTACTATAAGAATATATTCAGGAAGAAGAAGAAGAAGAAGAAGAAGAAGTTATTGGCACTTCCAAGAGAAGTATTCGAATGCGTTCAAAACCAGAAGAATGTTGAAATATACAGGCAAAATTTACAAGTAAATCCAAAAGGAACAAAAGCTTTCGACTGGGATCATTTAGTTTTGCCACACATTAGTTCTTACCTACTTCTCTCCCTGCCAAGCTTCTGAAAGCTGATTGCTCCTCAGTTCAGGAATGACCAAACAAACATGTTTCGTAGGATTCTTGAAATAATACGCACAGGAAAAACGTCGACGTCGGCGACCACCGTAAAGCAGAAGAAAAGCTCAAGGAACGCAGTTCTTCCTCACCTTCGGAAACGACGTCTCAGTTCAGGAGACCATAAGAGAATGTTTTGGGGGATCACACTTTGAAATAAAAAGATTGTATAGTCTTATTTTCATTCGGAAAGAAAAGGGAAGGAGATTTTTCGGTGGGTACCAATGCATACTAAACCAATAGCACTAAGAGAGAGAGAGAGAGAGAGAGAGAGAGAGAGAGAGAGAGAGAGAGAGAGAGAGAGAATGTCAAATGACTGGTCGTCAATCGGCTAGGTGTTACAAAGCACGGTTGGATTCAAAGTTTTTCCTTGATAATAAAAGTGACACTGAATCTTAAAACTAAATCACTCATCCATACCTCAACATCTTAAGCTTCTCGCACGGATTTATAGCAACGACAAATAATTGTTAGACGTGACATGTCAATAGAAGTTCTCTGATTTCTATTACGATGTATGAGAAACCAATGTTTCAACAGATCATGTGTGAAAGATGTCCTGAGCATCTCCCCATGTGTTTATCATATCAACCCTGTAATACTGAATTACGTGGACCGAAGAGACAATACCATGTCGTAATTATTAAATAACGCTTAGAAAATTAAAAAAACAAATAAATGTCAGTGGGTGGCCGTGACAGATATGAGTGTTCGTGCATTTCAACAGGCAAAAACTGCTTTGTGAGGACATCCACTTTATTAATACCTTGACGTGATATATTCCATTTCTTCTTTTTATATATATGTAAATCCCGTTGAAATATTTCAAAGGTTATTCTCCAAAAACCTCAGCAGAATTGAGCAGACAGCAGTTCTCATGAAGACGGAAGTTACGGAGGGAACTTCAGAACTCTGGTCTGCCAACCTCGTAGGTCACGAATGCCTCGCTACTGTCCATTAGCTTTATATAAAAGTATACTCCTTAAAAGACACATTTGAGCAAGTTGGTGTTCAGTCTTCTGCGTGATATGATTACCTACAACCAAACAGTTTCAATTACCAAACAAAACGTGACGACTGTAAGAAACGTTTCTGAAATTTCATCGAGGTTTCCGTTGAACGTGATCTCCTACAAACTGTTCGTAAGGTACAACTTAAATGGATAGAAATGGCTACAGAGAGAGAGAGAGAGAGAGAGAGAGAGAGAGAGAGAGAGAGAGAGATTGGGAGAGAAGGACAAACCAAACTCCGATTACTCAATGGCCTCAACGAAACGTAGTCACTTTCCCCGCAGACCAAAGCAAAAAATCTTAACCTAAACCGGACAACCAACCAAATTACTAGTAAGAGAACCTGCGACTAAACCTCCACAAGTCCCTAACCCTGACACACTCAGTATGGGGAATGGCAATTATCATACTGCCAGCTATTATCAACCTTCGCGTTTTTTTATACGTATCTATTCAAGGCATTTCGAGGGAGACTTAAAAATTCGATACCTTCCGGGAAAAGGTAATAGTCTTCTTAAATACCCACCAAAATATAAAATATAATCCATAAAATCTGCCACAGCCAGCATGATGAATATTGCACAAGTTTAAACAATATTTTTGCTCACTTCACTGACGAATATGACGACACTTTTTTGACCAACAGCCATTCTAGTCATAAATCCGCTGTCAAAGTGCTCGGTTATGTATTAGGCAATATACCTAAAATAAACTACAAATGTGGTGCAGAAAGACCAAAAGGAAAAATTCCCTATCGCACAAGTGAACGTTGTAGGCAGCAGAAGGGGAAAGGAACGGGAGGAATGAGCGAGCAGGTGTCAGCCGGTATGGTTGCCAACGTCCTTTTTCCCCACACTAAGCTTTCATTCGCACATTTACCAGAGGAACACCGCCTCAGAGAGACTTACCATAAAGAAAAATAAAATCGAATGAGGTAAAAACAATTCAAGTAAACTAAGTGAGTAAATAAGCAGGAAACAAAATCTACAAAACACGCACAAGATAAAAGCAAAGGAAGCAGGAAAGAGATTCCCAAAAGAAGCGGGAAAGATAATGACTGAGTCTGAGAGGGAATGTTGTTGCTGGGTTTTCTTTTCTTAGCTATCACTTTTGTCGAAACGCCGAAGTCAGTCCTCAGGAGTTTCTCCTAGCTATTAAGTCTCTAGAAATAGTCCGTTAACCAATAATTTAAGGAAAGATATGAACCACAACGAATTAGGACGAGAGCGATCGCTGATGGTTCAGCTCACACCAGTGAATGTAGAGACGATTGACCTGATCAACAGGTTTTCTCGTACGTGCGTCGGTTTGTTTTTCAAAACGGTACCTCTGCTTCATGAAGCCCACAATATACAGTACTGTCTGCTACTAAGGGAAAGATCCTATTGACTGCAGTTCTTCGGTGTGACAATAACTAGAGCGGGGAAAATCAACAGGAAGACATCAGTCAACTAATATCTACTAGCCCATACTCTCCCGCTAGCCATGGTTAACCTTTAGACAGCAGCTTCATCGTTAAACAGAGAAGCGTAGGCATGAGGGCATTTTTCATCTCATGGTGGACTGAATTTACGTTATCTGGTGCTACAACTACCAGGGTAGCCGTTTAAGTTTCCCAAAGAAATGTAATCATTAATAACCCACTTTCTGAAAACGGTATCCCCAGAGCGTTAAACAGCATTCATTTCTCACAATCGAATCGTATCTACCTGACACTGTCGAAGGCAAATTAGACAGATCATAAAAACTTTAAATTCAAGACTTGGTATGTATAGTCTATGGGAAAAATTTGCACTATAAGATAATTCTTACGCATCGATTAAAACACGGAGAGAGAGAGAGAGAGAGAGAGAGAGAGAGAGAGAGAGAGAGAGAGAAAATCATTGATAATTCAAGAGCTATGTGAGATGTAACCTTTAACTACCAGCTGGCTTGACGCACCCAGTCTCTCTCTCTCTCTCTCTCTCTCTCTCTCTCTCTCTCTCTCTACTTCCGCTGCTTCAACGGCCTGCGCCCTCTACTGCATCTGAGGAGGTGCATTCCACCACTAGAGCTTGGAATGATGGAATCTGCCTCCAACAGTTTCTGCGAATCAGGACCAGAACACATCCACCTGAACTTTCACCAGCGAAATCAATCGTTTCAATGACAGAAATCTCGTCTTTCGCAAATATTTCAGTAGTAGCGACCGATTACTAAGCGATGAGCTTAGCAAAGGAAATGTCAAGGAGTCCTCGATCGAAGGGATTATTCGGATGCAATCAAAAGAGCGAAATGTGTACTTACTGTCATCTGAGTCTTGACGTAGTTTATCATGTTCTACCCTACTTACACATACACACACACACACACATTATGAAGAGTCTCAAGTTTTGGAAATTCCACTGAACAGGGGGGGGTTTATCCATGATTCAGAGAGCAAAGCCTGATGTGGTGGCGACTTGTTTTTCCCTGGGAGAGGAAACATTTTATACACACACTCGTATATGTATATATATATATATATATATATATATATATATATATATATATATATATATATATATATATATATATATATATATACAATATATACCATTACAACACTATATAAAACTGGTAAAATACTATATATATATATATATATATATATATATATATCCATATATATATAAAATATATATATATATACATACCATATATAACACTATATATAAAACTGGTAAAATACTGATTGTGTGTTGATGATTTCTATCTTATTCACTCCAGAAGGGATAATTCGAATGAAATGTTGTCTATTGGGTCATTCTGAGTCGGGAAGTTGGGAAAACTCGCTGGTATGCAAGCAGTTAGCTTGCCCAGGTAATTCTGGGTGCAGTTGCTCTCAGGTTCCAACTTCTTTTAGACTTATATATGGATATATATATCCATAGAGACCTGGGTTCGATCCCGATAGTTAGAAATTTATATATATATATATATATATATATTGTTGTAATTTTAAAGCTGGGGGCCTGCTAGATCAATGGGGTATACTAGGATGATGTGCAACTTACCTTAATTACCACAAAAATCTGGACTCTGGCCTTGGGGACAGCTAAAATTACAAACAACAAAATACACCTGAAGGGCTACTTCAAGGGGGAAGTGATTAGATAAACTCTGGGGTTTAATTTAATTCATTATATTTACAAAAGAAACACATCAGAAGAATGTTAGCGAAATTCTGGAGTAATGAGGCAAAGCAAATACAAATGGGTTGCCTGCTTCAAAGTTGTTGAAACAAAGTAACAAGGGCCGCTAAGCACACAGATGATATGCAAGTCCACAGTGAAAATTCCTAATCTGTAATCAAGATACTTAAGGTTAGTTAACTGGCTCTAGCACTGTAATGAAGGAATCGAGGAATCGCATATAAGATGCTTAAACTGAACTCGATTCCGTGACTTGGACATCAAACGATTATGTTACTCTTCTCGTAACTGCTTTGCAAATCAGACAGCACAAAGTAATAAGCAATACAGGTCTCACTGTAATTATATTGCACTATGAAAAGGAAAGGAACATAGAGAAAATAGGGGAACGTGGCTGACAGAAAACCTTAAATCCTGGTACTTCACCTATCTTTAGGGGCTGAAGTTTCTTCTTATGAGGGGCAAAGGAGCAAATTAATTCACATCAAAGTTACTTTTTACTGCCAGCCACATGGTTTCAAATTCAAGTGGATAGGGCAAGGGACGGAGCTCTGGAGTTCATGCCCGCCACAATTCTGGCTTCTCTGCCTCAGGTGACCTTTCAAGCTCTTGGTTACGGGTTCATCCTTCTGGAATTTTAGGGATTCTGCCCACGTGGGAACTGCAGGCAGCATGGTTTCAAATTCAAAATGGATTGGAAGGCACGTGGTCTGCCCACCAGCAGAGGTGCCTCAGGCGTTTTAGGCAAATTGGCAGGGGTCCTTACCTGGATTTTAGGGATTTCTGAAGCACTTTGGACAAAAAACAGTGGTGAGAGGTTTTAGGGGAATATTTCTTAATGAATCATATTAAATTTGCAAAAACAGTATAGGAATATTCTTAATATATATATATGCAGTATATATATATATATATAGTCCTCATGGCTAAGAAACTCGCCTCACCACTAATATGAGGCCCTGGATGCAAATAGCAGGTGTGCATGGTGCTATTAAAGCAGTCCTAGATAGCATCTCCTCATATAACTTGAGAAGCCGAAACAGTTTGAGATTTGAAACACTAAGCCCCTCCAATCTTTCGTTTTCCATAAGGGTGACATCATTGGCCAGGCTAAACTGGCCCCAGAGAAACAATTATACCAACTGTATGTGCCACATTTACTCTCTTGTCTTATCTGGGGAAGGTTATTAACAACATTATTTGAGGTGCAATTTCTGACAAAAGGGAAGATTACATAGAGGTAAAAAGACTATGGCTAGGGTTGTCAAGCAGGAAATGAGAGAGAATCGAAGCTGAGCAATAATAAAAACATAGTGGAAAAGGTAAGCTTATATAAACTTTATGGAGACTAAAAAGATGACCTACAGCAAAGTAAATGCAGAAGAAGTTGAGTATACCTTAGTTTAACCAGACCACTGAGCTGATTAACAGCTCTCCTAGGGCTGGCCCAAAGGATTGGATTTTATTTTACGTGGCTAAGAACCAATTGGTTACCTAGCAACTGGACCTACAGCTTATTGTGGAATCCGGAACGCATTACAACGAGAAATGAATTTCTATCACCATAAATAAATCCCCTTAATTCTTCACTGGCCAAGTCTGGAGACTCAAACATGGGCCAGCAAAGTGCTACCGAGAACGGTACCAACCTATCTAACGAGGAACTAGTAAATGCAGTGAGAAATGCTGATGAAAAAATGGAAAGAGCATTCTGAAAATAATTTTGTTGGTTGTCGAATATGGAAGAGAGGAAGATTTGAATAAGGCAAAAGTGGAGAGGGTGATTATGGAAGTGGCTATTGAGGATGTATATGTGATGGTGTTACTGAATGGCAGACCAGGATTTTGTAAGGTATGTCTGGATGAAACAGGGTTCTGAAATGCTGTGTAGAAAGCACAGTTTTTTAATGATTTAATATGAAGGTAAATAGAGTGACTATAATATTTATAGAGGCATAACATCAATTACTACACAATTAAGGTGTATAGCAGAGTTTTGATTAAGAAAGTATTATTATTACTATCATTATTATCATTATTATTACTATTCAGGGAATTAACCCTATTCATTTGGAACAAGCCCACATGGGGCCACTGACCTCAAATTCAAACTTCCAAAGAATTAATAAACAAACAGAAAAACATTAAGTATTTTGTAAAATGCAGGGAGACTTGCTTTAGGGTAGTAATGTATTGCATCTTCGCTTGAACTTATGAGGTTCCAGTTGCACATCCTCAGGGAGACTGTTCCACAGTCCAATGGTGTGAGGAATAAAGGACCTCTGGAACTTAGCAATTTGACAGCAAGTCACATTTACTGTATACTGGTGTTGCTATTCAGCAAATCTGGTAGCTTTTGGATGGAAAAGAGGATCAGGAATCAATTGTGAATGCAAAAGATTAAAATACAAAACCGAGCCGCTAATCCATGCCTAGCCTCCGCTTCTTCCATTATCTCAAACATCAGCCACCTCATGCCTCCCTGGAATGATGCAGAGCCAGGGGCGTGGCTGGAACATGTGGAAACCCTCTTCTCTGAGTATAATCCAGCTGACACCGATAAGGCCATGATCCTAGCAAAACACATGGCCAGAAAGGGTCAGGACACCCTAAATTCCTTAGAAAATGGTACCAAGGGAAATTTTGAGGTGGTCAGGAAGGCTGTAGCAAGGGCATACGAAATTACATTTGAGCATTGGAGGCAAAGATGACGAGGTCTTCCCAAGGAGGTCAGTCAAACCTGGTCTGATTGGTCCTACAAAAAGACCCACGCCTTGAGGCAGTGGATCAATGCCTTGGAGTGCAAGGAGTTCGAGGACTTGCTGAACAGACTCCAGGTTGAGGACTTCCTCCATTATGCACCTGGCCCCTGGGCCCTAAACATTAGTTAGAAACAGCCAAGACTATTCACCGATTGCTGCTGCCTGGCCAATGCGTACGAGATGGACCACCCACCTCCAGCCCCTGAAATAGGTGCATAGTTCCTCCTGACCACGCTGCCTTGTCAATCCGATCAAAACGTGGACCATCTTCATCGCCACCTGTAAGTACTTTAAGAAAATAGGGCATTTAGAAGCCCAGTGCAAAGCTAAAGGGTGAGCCATATCAAAGTCCCCTCTAACCAGAACTCCTAGCTTACCCAGACCGTAAACGCTCCTTGTAGAGATTATAGCAAAGTTTATTGCCATACTTGTAAGCAGTACGGGCATTCCACAAAATAATTTCAAGGACTGTCCTGGAAAGAAATCTGCCGTCGTCATTGCTCTGGTGGCCACTCATTCATCCTCTTTAGGCCCCCAGCTGCAGGCTCCATTTCTGTTGCATCCCCTCGAGGTTGTTATCATGCTCAACAGGTCTCTGCATTTGAAGACACTGGTGCTCAAATCTCCCTTATAAGATGAGACAAGGTACCTAATGGGGCTATCATTGAAGAGTACAAGCCTGTAACTATTGAAGGCATTGATAGAATGACATAAAATAAAAAGAAACAGTAAGAAAACTATAATGACTGACGAAATCTAAAAGTATTAAAACAGCTATAACTGACAACACTTAAAAAAAAAAAAACACAATAATGTAAAATGAAAATATATGATGATATGTTCTATTTTGTATACTATCATCACATGTTTTTACTTTATATTCTTATGTTTTTAAAGTGTTGTCAACTATAGTGGCTTTAATACTTTTAGATCTAGTCCGTCAGTATTGTTTTCTTACTGTTTCTTTTTATTTTGTCATTCTATAGATAAATGACCTTGATTAAGGAAAAAGTTATGTATTCCCAAAAGTTTGGCTGTGCTTCAGTTATGATTTAAGAAATAATAATGTCTACAATCTTACCACTTCTTCCGGCTATCCTGTTCCTCCCTATAAATATACATACATACATACATACATACACACACACACACACACACACACACACATATATATATATATATATATATATATATATATATATATATATATATATATATATATATATATATATATATATATATATATATATATACTGATATGGTTATGGCTGAGTGCAACGGGAACTTACCTTGAAAATTGATTGTATCTGACTCTTAGGTCGAGTCCAGTAAACATATGCAAAGGTGTAGGCTGAAGGCCTGCTTCTAAGGGGGGAAGTTTCAGGTAAGCACTTAGGTTTTCACTTACATGAGTATATTTACATTAATTACATATCATCCACAGCAGGTAACACCTATCTGTAATTGGAATACACGTGGTTACTTAGGCGTATTGGGAGCGTAATCAAGGAATCGAAGGCATGCATGGAAGGTGCCTAAAAATAATTCCTTCACTGTAAGTTATCGTTATGTTAACACAACTTAAAGTAATACAAGTCTCACTGAGGGTATATCGCTTTAGAAAGGAAACGGAAAAAATAACAGAAGGCTGACAGATGCGTGACTGACTTAAGAACCTTGATCTCGGTACATTACCTTCGTCGGGAGATGGCTTCCTTGTCCTTGGGGGCTAATAGTGGAAGGTAGCGTTAAGGGGCTTCACTACAAAAGGACACTGTAGGCTCAAGGACAGCCACGCGGGATTGCAAGGGAGCAGCTTAACGAGCAGAGTGGAGGACCAAGCGTCCTAGGATAGTTCCGACGTCTTCTGAGTCTGAGATTCTTCTAAGGGCGAGTGAGTTGGCATTCCTTCTTTTATGCCCTTGTAAGGATTACACCTGTGTTCATTCCAGGCGTTGCTACTGTCATCCACTTGGAGTCTCGTTTTCTATGTGGTCCACATGCGGGGGCATGCGGGGCATCTGCCAGGTGTTCGATATGGCGGTGATCACATGGGTCAGTCGCCAGCATGGGAGTGCTTTCTCTTTAGGGTATGCCTGCCTTGGAGGAATTAGCAATCTCGGATGACTCAGCACCTGAAATCAAGGACTTTTGGCAGTCACTAGGGCCAGGAAAATTAAAGGGTTTCTCACACCGGGTGGTGGTGAGGAGATGAATCAGGGGCGAATTTCCAAAAGCAATAAATAAACATGATTTCAAGAAAGTAAAATTATTCTCATCTGCAAGTTACATTAATTCATACTTGGAGGATGAGGTGGCATGTGCGAGGTCTACCTCTTGACAAAATATATATATATATATATATATATATATATATATATATATATATATATATATATATATATATATATATATATATATATATATATATATATATATATATATATATATATATATATATATATATATATATATTTGAAAATGAAAATGTATCAGGACTTAATAGGATCACAAATGAGATGTTGAGGTATGGTGGTAATTGTGCAAATAAGCTGCTGACTTTTGGAGGGCGGCAAAGGCTCCGTAACAAGATCAGAGGAATAATTGGTTTGTGTAATGGGAGAGGCGATATAGTTAAGCATAAGAATTATAGTGGAAAACACAACTGAAAAAACCTGGGAATATGTATGGATGGTAGAATTTAGACTGGAAAAACAAGGTCGATAACGAAAGGACTTACAGGGGAATAATAATGGGTGTTTCAAAAAGGAGGAGGGAGTGAGTTAATCGTTTATTATGATTAGTTGTGTGATAGGGTCAAGAGTAGAAAGGAAAAGATAAAACTGGTTGACACATCATGGTGGATGAATTTTGTCGACAACAGCTATTCGATTTTACATAGAAAGTGACAATTATGTTCACTACATAGATGTGAAAGTATCTCATTCTTGTAAAAGAGGGTCTGAGCCAAAGGTGCGTTTTTCCATTGATGTTTAACATTTTCAAGGATGGAAATAATGAGAAAAGTTAGAGAATGGGCTGCAAATGTATATTCAAAGTCTTGTAGTAAAAAAAAGTGTGGAGTGGCTAATGCTAAATGATGATGCAATGTTAGCTGGTGATAGTCAAAGGAAGCAACAAAGACTGGTAAAAGAGTTTGAAAGCGTTTTATGAGAGGACAAAATTGAAAATGAGTGCCAGGAAGAGTAAGGCAACAATGAAATGGAGACTAAAGATGGAGAAACAAATGCTGATATGAATGGTAGAAGGATACAAATGTTTGATTTATAGAGATGCCTGGTAGCAAATGCCGCAGATAGCGGTATGCTGAGAGAGGACGCAAACCGCAAATAAATGATGCGACGAAAGTGAGAACTATTGAGAGACAAAAGACGACGCCCTACAATTCTTAGTGTCATCAATAGATGGAGCAGTGTTTTCAGGGGGAGAGTAAAAAGAACGGTTGCACGGACAAAAGTGCTTATTCTGAATTTCTGAGAGAAAGGAGGAAGGGAAGACTGGCAAATTGTTGGCTAGAGAATGAACCTATGAGTGGCTTATTGTGCGGTCGGGATGAATTCCTGTTGACAAGGTTCTCTGCACAGAGGATTCATCCTTGGTTCAGTACTTACAATGAGCCGGTAACTAGTTCGAGAGAGAGAGAGAGAGAGAGAGAGAGAGAGAGAGAGAGAGAGAGAGAGAGAAGCGATATTACTTACCGCACTTATTGAAAGCAATGATTTTGGCTCTGAGAATGGAACTGAGTACAAGATGGGAGATCGAATTGGAATTGCAACCTGTTTAAGTCGCCGAACTGTGTGTATATATATGAGAGAGAGAGAGAGAGAGAGAGAGAGAGAGAGAGAGAGAGAGAGAGAGAGAGAGAGAGAACTGAATGCTAAAAGTCATACATTATACTAGTTTGTGACTTACACGAAAACGGAGAACGGTACGCGAACAATGATTCATCTAATGTACGGGAAAAAAAACTAATTATAACATTCATTAACAACAAAGGATGCCAGGAACACAATCGGCCCAAACCGAAACAAAAGGAGCAATCCCACCCACGGGATAAGTCCCTCTTAGACAGCAACTTCCAAAAAGGCCGGAGAACATGAACACTTCAGTGAAGATTATTATCAACAGTACTGATTATATCAGCGTAATTCTATTCATGTAAATAAATATCCAAGTCTTGAATAACGTAACACTGAATACCCGAACATTTACGTTCCTCTACGTGAACTGAAGGCCAAAACAGGTGAGATGGATGGGATATTGAGTCTGCGACCTACATATTACGGATGGTCTCCTTTTGAACGAGTCAAACCTCAAGCGTCATCACTTTGTACGTTGGTGGGTCTCACTATTTCTAGTCGTCTCGACGAATGCTGCAATAATATCAAGAAATATCAAGACTAAATAGCCAGCACACTAGAGAGGACCCTTCCTTTACGTTTTCCTGCTCACAAACAGGAATTTTATTTTCACATTGAGGACGATTCGGCGAACTTGGGTTTCAACCCCGAAGGAAGCATAAAGAAGTCGAGATTGCAAGAGCCAGGAAAGACAGAGGCATCAAGAGAATTCCAAGACTGTGCAGACAACGGGGCTACTCGCCGAAAAATGCAATTCGATGAATTCTAATTCCTAGAGCAAATATGGGTACCGGTGACCAGATTGGTGTTGCAACACCTGAAAGAGGGAGTTGTTGCATCACTGACACTAAGAAAACAGAAAAAACAGCAATCGAAAGAGTGGGAGAGAGGGCCGACATAAAACTTTACTAACGAGGACGTAGAAAAAGGCACTGAGACAAATGCTACAAACACTCATTTTTTTCGCAGCAAACTTTGGCTTTTGATCTTTCACAGATATATCTGAAGTAACATTAAATTCTAACCAAAATTCAAAGAGGTTTAACTACATATACATCAAACAGTGCCATACCATCAGATGAGAAAAGACAAAATAGTTTGAGTGTCTTGGAGGCACTGAACTTGGGCCCCTTGTGGGATCCTTATTCAGATATGCTCCATAGACCTGATTTTACAAAGAAAGGAAGAACGACCTGAGGTGATTGCAAACACAGGACGAGGGCTGAGAGTAACTTTAGAAGGTACAACAATTACACTGAAACAGGGCATCAACTTTTATAACTTTATTTTCCAGCGAAATAAGAACATATCAGCCGTTCTTCGGTGAAACACTTCTTATTTATGACATATCAATGTATAGTTACCGAAAGGTACAGTTATAACATTAGAGTAACCTTAGATATCTATGCCGCAAATAGCATCGACAGCAGGGTTTCCAATTCAGACTGGCAAACCAAAGCATCAAAACAAATTCTAGCAGCTTTCAGGCCACTGAGCCTCGACTGGTGCCCCTTGGGGGCCAAAGGAAGGAAACCCCCCCAAAACACACAAACACACACTGGTGCCAATTATAAGTTTCCTTGCCTCGTTCTCTTCGTATCCTGGTATTTGCATTTTTAAGGACGTCAACATTTTCTCGTTAAACTGTAAATGTATCATCCAGCGCCTCGGAAAACCTATCAGTTGTTAAGTACGAACAAAAACAAGAAAGCCGCGCAAAAACTAGATTGAGCAAGAATGGAAAACAAATTAAGACTCGAGAAGGTCCCCTTGTAAAACGCGTCCATCTATCATGCCGCTAGAAAGCATAAAAAAAAAAAAAAACTTGAAGAGCAAAGCTGAACCAACACGGCTCGGCAGGACGCCGATCCTCGCATGCTTTTGATGTTAGTCACCTTGACGAAAAATTCCCTCAAGATCTGCGTTTTGGTTTTTCCAGAGGCGGCTCCTGCTAAAACAGGTTTCGAGAAGGAACTACTGTATTCCGTAGGCGCAGGGATGTCCGTCGTGTCATGAGGTCCAACTCGGGGATTTTTACACTGTCCTGACTGAGGATGTACCCGTAAGCAAGTTTGCGGGTTGTTGCAACAAAAAAGAACGGGCCAAGTACTGCCATGCTGTATATTTGCTCATGCAAGGAGAAACAGAGAGACAATGCGAAAGATTCTGACTTAAAAGTAATATAAAATAATATCTATCCATATATGTCAGAGAGTCTCGCACATATAAAAACGCCAGACATAGTAACACCTTAACTCGTTTATCTTCAAGATATCCAACGGCTACCAGTAATTCCGCACAGCTGCTAGCTAAAACTAACCTGCGCTTTACACGTGCCATTCAATTTAAAAGATTAATCTAAACATACATCCCTCTAAAAAGTTAGCCCACTAAGAAGTCACTCTGATGAGGTACCTGATAAGTACAGAGGTTCGTCAAGTTGAGGTGTTGCTTTACTTATCACACACATACTTCATATAACACACACACACACACACACACACACACACACACATATATATATATATATATATATATATATATATATATATATATATATATATATATATATATATTAGTTTAGGTGTTACCTTACCTTTTACATGTATGTAAATGTGTGCATGTATGTATATACACAAAGTAAATGTAGGAAAAGCAATGTTAAGGTGGGAAATAGACACCAAGAAGATGGGATTACGAATGCTAACGTGAGCGGCGGAAGAATGGAAGTGGTGGATTTGTATAGGTATTTGGAGGTAAATGTAGTGGATGATGGTTAGATGGAGGCGAGTCACAGGATATATGAAGCAAGAAAGATTGCTGGTTGTGTCTTCGCAGGTCAAGCCTGAAATGTATGAGAAGATTACTGAACAAACTGACCCTCGTGGAAGTAAAATTTAAATACTGAATGCAAATGAAAGATAAAAAGCCGAAGCTGATGAGATGCATTATTTGCGTTAGAACTGAAATGGTGGAAAGCGGGGAGATACACAGAAGGAAAAAGTTGAGTATACCTTAGTTTAACCAGACCACTGAGCTGATTAACAGCTCTCCTAGAGAGGGCTGGCCCGAAGGATCAGACTTATTTTACGTGGCTAAGAACCAGTTGGTTACCTAGCAACGGGACCTACAGCTTATTGTGGAATCCGAACCACATTATAACGAGAAATGAATTTCTATCACCAGAAATAAACTCCTCTAATTCTTCATTGGCCGGTCGGAGAATCGAACGTGGGATCAGCAGAGTGCTAGCTGAGATCAAAACACATCTGTCCAATGAGGAACTATGATAAACAAAAGAATGTTGAAATGGTTAGCCAAAGTAGAAGGATAGATCAGAGCTTTTATAGAGGGTTAAGTCATGTGGGAAGAATGGAAGACAACAGGGTAGGGAAAAGATTGCATAATTCAAATGTGTTAAGAGGGATGAGGAGAAGGAGGCCTGGAAAGTGTTGGATAGATGTTGTTGACCAAGGTATGTGAAAGTGCATGCAAGGCAGAGGAAAATGGCGAAGAGTATTGTCGGGTGGTCTGACATACTGCTGATGCGCCTTTTGTATAGGCGTAAGAAGTGGCTTGTGGCAAGGAAGTTTCCTGCACATATATTCATCCTCATTTCAGCAGTTACAGTGTGAAAGTGGCAGTGACCATTAACTTTGCCTCTCTCTGGAACCATCCCATGTTAGGAGAAACAGGTTAGGTTAAAAACAAAATACACATACAGTTAAAACACCAATTCTACTCCAAAGTGCCCAATGTACATTTTAGTGATATAACAGAGACACAACAATAGCGAGTCATCCTAAAAACTCTGAATTACTGTTCCTTCAAGTAAACCATCACTGGTTCTATGATTTTATATTCTTGTAGTTTTCATACAGTCTGATAGTAATATATCGCTGAACCTTATTCCTTTCCCTCTTTCTTATTTTTTCTATCCGAGCCAGAACTCAAACAAGCAAAATAGGTCTTTTCTTGCCTATGACTGTAAGGTAAGTCAATGGTATCAATGGCAGCGACTATAGTCATCAAGCACACTGTGAATTTAGCCTCACCTTTGCTCTCATAATGTGGATCACAAAAACATACATTTCCTACTTGGTGCTTGCTATAATTACCTGGGTCACAATCTTCATTTTGGACGGTAATTACTGCGAAATGTTTTCAATATTATCAAGTGACATTGAGAAAATCCTCATACTTTCGTTATTTCTCTGTGAAGAACAAATCAGTGAAGTGTTGAAGCCTTTTCCTGTGGGAAGAAATCAAACTCAGGCTACTGGCATAACACAACTAGTTCAAGGTAACTGGGTGGCAATGGTGCCAAACTCGAAGGAATTCGCTTCTAGTTTAATGGGTGAATACATGAGCATAAAAAGCATAAGAAACAAGGAAGAGAAAATGCAAGCCATTCTACCTGGGAATGTTGGCAGGTGCTTAATTCTTGTGATGAAATGTTTCCGTTTTGACACAGGTTTGGCAATAATAATAAACCACCAAATAGACAGCTGCTTGCATGTCAAGAAAAGTTTCAGATGGGTAATTTCCTAATTGATTGCCTTACATTAATATGATATATATAAGTGGTTGAAACATGCAGTTTAAGAGTTCAACAGCTCCTTCAGGATATACAGTACCCAAAGATATTAATATTACCTTAGATGAAAATGAAGCCGTAGCTTCTCGCGACTGCCAGGTTATGAAGCCGTTGTGACGTTGTGAAGGATCGAATTTCACATTCCACAACAATTCGCTATTGAATTGAAACGAGTGAACATCTAGTCTAGACTTGCATCTCAGCCGTACTTATACCAGTTAAAACAAGCGTGAGAAGTATTTTTTATTTTTTTTTTATTTTTAAGTTTTATCCTTTC
Source organism: Macrobrachium rosenbergii (assembly GCF_040412425.1). Taxonomy (NCBI): domain Eukaryota; kingdom Metazoa; phylum Arthropoda; class Malacostraca; order Decapoda; family Palaemonidae; genus Macrobrachium; species Macrobrachium rosenbergii. The sequence goes on along the minus strand of NC_089799.1, from coordinate 37,996,200 downwards.
AAATACCAGTCGGGATCAAACTGAATTCAGTCAAATGAGGACATAAAATGAACTGTAGCAAGAGCGGGGCTTTAGGTATCTCAATGGACATTGTAATAATTACTTAAAAGCAATTTTTGCTGTCATGTCAGCCCCTTTCTGTCCGCCTGTAATTAGATTTCACAACAGCGGTGAGCTAGTGCAAAATGTCTAGGCTTACGCAAGCAACAAGCATGGCAGTTATGCATATTATTGGGTGGCTGCAACTGAATACTTGCGCAAGAATGTTTCACAGAGAGAATTTTTGCAGCTACAATGGGAAATGTCTTAGTAAAACCTTGGATATCAGTGAGTGGGAAACAGTCGAATTAAACTGCAATGATGTTTCACAACCCGGTAGCAGTTTTACTGCTGAATGCAAGAGCAATTCGTAACCTTGACTTTCCTGATTTGAAATTTCTCGCAAGTGTAACTACTTGACTTTTCGATTTGACATTCGCTCTCAGGTACTTTTCACCGTATGGCGGCAAACAGGAAGAGCCCATTTCATCCGAACGTCTGTCGTTCCATAATCAGGTAAATGTTTCCTCTTAACCTTCTACTGTCTCCTGAGCAAATTATATTCTTTTGTTAATGCAAGTTTCCGATCAGGTTATACTGTACTTCCTGCTTATTGGTACAAAATACCCAGTTTCCGCAAAGCTGATTTCTTCGGGTGTTAAAATTCGATGCAAAGGAAAATAGATGCCATTTGGTTTATTGCAGTGGCTAATTTCAAGTGCAGTTTTTGCAAGTCGACATTCAATATTGTTCTTTTTTTTATTTCATACTGATTATGAACTAAAATAATCACGATAAGAGAATATTGCAATGGAAGCTTCTCATTTTCTATTACAAGATTATACTGCAAACATTCAAAAGGTGCCATTTAATACAATTATCTAACCATGACAGTGAAACTGTTTTAGGTAGTTTTGCACACACACACACACACACACACACACGAAGGAGCAGGTTGTAAGCTGTAATACTGACAGAATCATGATAGACGGACGTAAAAACTTTTTGAATATCCCATACTAAACAAATACGGTCAGATGTGGGGTCATGAATAATATTTTTCGACTCATCTATACTTATCTGAAACATATCAAGATATGTGAGACTCAAGTTTTTTCGCAGTGGCAACAGAACATCGAGTAACTTATGATTTGAGTATGCACATTTTTTCGATTTTAAAAATAAAATATGTCAAATCATGAACATTGTATAGACATCTTCAACGATACTTATACAATAATGGTTAGAAATTTTATAGCATTACTAATAATTCAGCATCAAGTAGTTTACATTGCAAATTTAAGATTTCAGCTTCGTACCACTCTAAAACAACAGAAACCCTGTTGGGCATCCTAATGGCCAATGCTGTAGATAAAAGGGTTCCTTTCTGAACATTCATTCAACTGAAATCTTTGTAAATGGTCCACGAGAAGGGATTCCATTTAAAAAAAATTCTTGATGATATAGTCAAATCTCTATTTACTAAGCCTGAGAGATGAGGGTAGAGATGTCCGAAGCAAATGACGGCGAGAGGTATGGCGGGTGAATCTCCCGCCATACCTCTGTGTCAAGCTGCCAACTGCGGCGGGTCCAAGGAGGGGAAATAAGAAAACCGTCGAGGATAGCAATGTGCCCACAAGGATCGTTGTCAAACAAAGAGGTTGGTTGGCCGGTAGGCCTTCGCCCCTTAAGGACTACATTTTATCAATGGCATTAAACCTTTCCTTCAACAAATGACAAAGAAACGTGTCAGGTTAATTAATATGCGGGAATTTCTTTCGAAGTTAATCCCTGAGAGCAGTAGCTGACGACGATTCACGACTCCGCAATTCTAAAGAGCGCGATAGATCTGGACTGCTTTGGCATCTTTTTATTTTCGACTTTCATTGCTTCCATTCTATATCTACTATTTTTAATGTTAAGGGTTAACACAACACATACTGAGGTCAGCGCCCTTTGAGGCTGAGTTGGATGTGTTTACAGAAGTGGACACATGTAAAACTATAGCCGAAAGGACTCTTTTCAATCATCAGTGATGAAGGAAAGACTGACCAGGCTTTGGTCACAATAGCCACAGAACAAATTTATGAATGGTAGTTTGCACAATGGAAGCAGCTTTCTACTGGTATTTCTAGAATGTCAATAATGAATATTTTCTTGCAAGATGGAATCTTTTGTTTTCCAGAAAAATCTTATTCTCCTTGTGATAAATATGAGATCTCTATGACAAAACCAGTTTGCAAATTATGCGGAGGAGTAGAAGTGTTCCCTCCATTCATTTTGCACAGAGCAGAGCCAATGAATCAACCATTTCAATCGACAGATTTGTTAAGCCCCTAATTAAAGGAAAGGTCACGTTGGCTTATTTCCAAATGTCATCATCTTTTGAAAGATATACAATTTCTTGAAGTAGTGGAAACATGACCACGGTTTTTCCATGACAAGGTTTAACGTCTGATTCCTCATGAAAGCGGATTTTACAGCTTTCTTATAGCTAAAAAATAATAAATAAATAAATACCTCCACAAGTGCTTTCTCCCAAAGAAAATTGATCATTTATTTATGTCACATGAAAAAAGAATATACCATCTGTCTCTCACTCTATACAGCACATCACTGCGATAGCAAAATAATGCCATGACATATTCTAAAACGGAACCGATATGAAGTTAAAGTATAAAAAGTTTAATCTCTTACTTGACTACACAAGCCGCGCCACTTATGAATACGACCAAAAACCGATTACGCGACGGAAAGGCATAACGTTTCATTGTCACTCATGTCCTGAGAACGGCGCTTTCCTTCATGCGATTAATTCAGCTACTGGGAATGAGGCTTTCTCTTTGGTCATTATCTTTTCATTGACCCACATCCAAATGCTAAGCGTATAACTTGCGAATCAATAATTACTATAGCGCAGTACTGTCTGTAATGTTGCCCCCAGCCATTTTCACTCCAGTTTCTTTGTGCGTGGTTACACCATGTGATCGTTGGGTTACACACACGCTATACGGATACCACACACGGCCATCACGCACATCAATGCGTCCAGACTAATATATTGACTTTTTTTAATGTCGTCTGCGTTATGATTAAATACAGGGTTTTACAACAGCTCAGACACAATTCGTGATATTGATTTCAACGGTCCCTACAAAGCGTTAGCCACAAAGCAGTTGTCTATTCACAAAGGACTTTGATCGCGATTGTCAGCGCGCGAACGTGCAAAAAAGCTTGCAGGCGGTAATTTTGTAACTCCCGTCAGCAAATTCAGTGTTGAAACAGATATAATCCAACCCTGATCTTGAACTGCAATGGCAGGAGTATTCAGTACTGTTAGTGGCAAAGTATTTAAGTTGTAACACAGAGGCTTTGGTACTGCTGGAGAATTCGAAGCGACAACTGAATCAGTTCCCTAAACTCCCAATGACAATCCACCATTCAGACCTATTATCTCATGTGCCGGAGCTTTCAATTATAAAATTTCTAAGTGGTTATCCGGCCTCCTTTCTTCCATTGTTAGGCACATTTTCTCCCAGTCACATAAAACATTCTGAAGATTTCTGTAGCAAATTCAAAGAACCACATATACCACTTCACAAGATAAAACTTTTAAGTTTAGATGTAGATTCACTATTCACAAAAGTACCAGTACAAGACGTTCTATAGTTTTTGAGAGAAAAATTAGCCCCCTATACAGTCAGTTCATTTCCCACCAGACCCAGATAAAATAATGAAGTTTGTTGAATAATGTGTATCAAACAACGTCTTTTCGTTCGGGGAGTCATTCTATAAATAAAAATTTGGGTGCACCGTGGGCAACCCTTTAAGCCGTGTTTTAGCCATTTATTTTGAAACTATAATAATAAATGCAATAAAACCCAACGACATGGTGTGGGTGAGATATGTAGATGATATCCTAACATTCTGGAATAATAAGTGGGGCCATTTCAACGAATTTCTTTCAAAATTAAATGCATTAGTACTGAACATCAAATTCAAAGTTGAATGAGAAACAAAGAACAAAATTCCTTTCCTTGATGTTAAATAAACAGAGAATTCAAAATTTCTTTCCTTGATGTTAAATAAACAGAGAATTCAAAATTCCTTTCCTTGATGTTAAATTAACAGAGACACGACAGAATACAAATTTACCATATACCGCAAACCAACATTTTCAATTCCATATATTCACTATTTTAGTTATCATGACATTTCTATCAAAATTGGCGTAGCCAGCAATTTGTTCTTAAGAGCCTTACGGATTTGCTCCCCAGAATTCCTGGAAAAGGAATTTGAACTGTCCGTAAGCAGCTATCACCTTTTACCCTGACCATATAACTTAGAAAGCGATCCTCTATCGACCCTCTCAAAACATGACCAGAGAGAAGCCCAACAATAAACTCAAAATCCCACACCTGGACAGGATTAAGACACTGACGCAGACACTTGGAAACTCTAACCCTTTTGTTTTTATCTACCCATATGCGTTGGCCAAATCCCTAATTAACGTCCAATAAAAACCAGTCCCCAGGCACTGGAGTATACGAAATCCTTGCCTTGGCTGTGGCCAATCCTACATCGGTTTTTCGGGTAAATCACTCCCCCGAAGACTAATACGCTTGGGATTCATATCTGATAGATAAAATCTTCCTCCAACCAGCGGTTAAAAAGATAAAGGAGAAGTTGTTAACAGGAGTGACATAGCGGCGGAATTCTGGAATATTCCTTCGTTGGTGTAAAAACCACTGCTCTGTAACTCTTATTTATTAAGGGCTGCTCCAGGAGCAAGAGCCAGTGCCAGCACAAGGCGGGCCTAATCTTAAACTCATATTTCATTCTTTACCTGCCTGTTGAGGGAGACGGACAGTGTCTCTGAAATATAGCTATAACTTTCTACCCTCTTGGTGCTTTTATGTGCTCCTTTTATTAGATGATTTTCTGTTTTAACAGAAAATATTTCATAGTCACACACACACACACACACACACACACACACACACACACACATATATATATATATATATATATATATATATATATATATATATATATATATATATATATAGTGTGTGTGTGTATGTATGTATGTTTGTATGTATATAAATGAAAGGCGTTGTCGTGGGTTTAGAACATAAAATTGGTGAGTGGATAAAATGCTTATCAAAAGTGTTGTGGGATAAATACGCCAGTAAACAGAAAAAAAAGTATTTGTGACATTCATAACACCACTGAATGCTAGAAACAGAAACAAGATAAAGTGAATGGTGCTGAGGATGTACAGAGTCGATTTTGTTGAGGAAACTGGGAGTTTCTTTATGAAAGCACCGATTGTCGGCAGACGGAAAGCGCGGGTCTCATCTTCACCAGTTTTACGCCGAGTGGCAGTCTTTGGGGTGTTGTAGATGCTGCCGGAAGTTCTGATGAGTTGCAAACCTTCGAAACTCGATTTTGTTGCCATGCAATTTTTGAAATGTTAAAAGAAAATCGTGGCTCTATACGAGATTGTCACGGATCGTCGATATCGTAATAGGATGCGTTCTGTTGAGTACATTCGTATTGTAAAATCAAATCATGTTTTCTGTTTACAGTCATTATGAATTTAGTTATATTTTTTTACTACTTATTAAATCCAAGAAGTAATATAAACTGCATATTAGCATTCCACAGTCATTTCCGTGTGTGAAATATTATCACGAGCTACATAAAATTATATTATTATTATCAGTATATTATCCGAGCTGTTACCTTTGCTGGATAAATGCTACAAGCCCAAGGGCACCAGTAGGGAAAGTAGCCATGAAGCAAAGCATAAACTACGAAGGAGAATTAACAAATGAAAACAAATAAGATGATTAACAGATAAGATAAATAACTACACCGAAGACCAATAAAAATAAATAAGCATGAAGTTAGACTCATGTCAGCCTACTCAGCAGATGAGCGTTTGCACCAAGTTTGAACTTGTGAATTCCTAAAGACTCTACTGCAGGATTAAGGCCATTTCCATAATTTGGTCACGGCAGGAATAAAATTTCTAGAAAACAGCGCTGTACTGATTCTCACAGAAGGAAAAGCACGACTGTTGGATTTAACCGCATGTCTGGTGGATGGCGTGTTTTGGGAAGATCTGAGCACAAAGGATGACCAGAATTATGAAGCACTTTATACAGCACGTCGAATGAGCTCAATGAGCGAGGATAAGAAATTTAATAGAACCTCGAGGAGTCAGCTGCTGAACATGCAATCGATATTTAAAACATGGAAGAATAAAAGAATTAAAAGGTTACATCACGACAGACAGGTCTCCAAAAATCTGGAGTCTTTCTCGGTGTGCCAATTTTTGGGGGTAATCAAAAAATGATATAACAGGATATATTTCTCATAATAGAATTTTCAATCAAGGACACAGAATTTTCAATGAGTTGTAGGTACTTCGAGAGACTGTCAGTGAAAATGAAAGGATGTTGGCGTGGGGTAATATGGTGTCCTAGGCCTGACCACGGTTGAGCTATATAGCTCAACCGTGGGCCTAACAACAATCATATTTTCATGCACTGTTTTTTAAGAGATGGAATCAATGCAATGAGAGTGGCATCGCCTGCACTGGTAATAAGCTTCTTTTCAAAAACAGTAAAAAGTAATGAGGCAAGGAAGCAGTGATTATAGTCCTATAGTCACTACAGTGACCATTAACTGTCTATTTGTTAAAAATTCAATAGTAACACTGCGACGTGGTCTCAACTGAGTAGTTTAAATCTCTCTCTATTGACATATTAGGCAAAGTGAATTGCCTTTGTCCTCTTCTGATGAGAAGTCGTTTGCTGGTTATCTTGGTTAGTCATCACTCAAGAATAACGTCATCACGGTACAGCTTCTCACTGTTTTGGCAACTCGTTACAAACCATACCATTTTCTTAATAGTTTGTAACGGTTTCGTGTCGAACCGTATTGGTACGGTATTAATAGTCTGGTAACCAGCGGCTATACATTGCAAAACAACCGTGGCGGTAACATTATTTCTGCAACTGGTAGGTCGGATCCGGCGATTCTTTATGAGTGATTTGTGTTGGTATGCCCTAGATTGAATAAGATAAGGCGGGTTATCGCCCTCGCTCCCGAAATGAACCCCAGACGACAGCTGTGTTCAGTGGTATCACTTGGTGCACAGAGCTGGCGCTTCTTGAGTTTATAGCCTCGTGTTTCAGACTAGTGTGTTGCTTTCGTAATGAACTTACCTTTAGAATACACACACAGTCTTGGAGATGAGAGCCAAAATTAATGCCATTTTGGAAAAAGGCTTTATTTATATATCAATAAATTACACCACAGTTAACTCTCTTGCTCTTTATCACAAGTTGAATATCATTTTTCCTTAATTAACCCCACCCATAAATAACAGCTCAATTTCACACAAATGAAAACAATTTGAATAAAATTTTGCTCTCCACCCACCTCCCTCGCTCTCTCTCTAAAAGACTGCACTCTTTGGTCTTAGTCACTGAACTGCGAAAATGAGCTGTTAATACAAGGATGTCTATATTTCCTTTTAGGTGAAAGAGTCAATTCCCTTTGTAGTTAATCATACCTAGCACAGAAGCCTGTTTTCAATCTTAACCAGTCGAACATGGTTTTCTTGCATTAGAAGTAGAATGAGTATCTCATGTATGCTCTACTGTGGATAGAAGTATCCATGTAAACCCATGGTTCATTCAGTGATCCAAAAAGCTCTACATAACCGGTACATCAAACTCAGAGAGACAAAAATAATGTTACAGATGCCTGTATCAACAGTAACACTGTTATGCACATGTAAACACTGGTTAGGAATGGTAGCCTATTTCAGTTTCCTTGTATTTATCCGGCAGTAATTAAAAATTCCCTGTGATTTCTTGCAAAATCGTTGGTTAGAAATGAGCCAAACATGATCTTGCCTTTTTAGGGCTGATATCATAACTTTTGCATATATTTGACCATTTCATGCATACTTTCAGATACTTGGGGAACAACAGCAGTTAATCCTTTCACCGCCAGCATCGTTCTTTCGTAGGTTAGAGCAAATCACCATGGCAGTTGAGTAATGAACCCTGAAAACATCAACACCGTCAAAACGCTTGTTGCGTACAAGGCTAAAGAAGATACTGGCTTGCTAGCAGAGCAGTTGGGTACCATATAACGTCATGCATAAAAGAATAGAAGGCGGGATCTCTGCATAACTCAGCTTTTCTTATTCCATCATGAGTACATCGTCGCAAGTCGGGGTATTAATCAAGAGAGCGGGCCTCAAGCTTAAGAGTAACCGATCTGGAATGTGTGCGAGGCAGTGGATCGCTTCGCTGCTGATGGGATCTTTGCACTGACATAAGAAACAACTGAGGATGTTCACATTTTCTTCTCTGATTCAACAATAAAAGTACTAACGTGGCACAGACAGCTAAATTCTTGTTTTACTCTGGAACCATCCCCATTAAGTACAGTGGCTAACTGATGAATGAATGAATAAATATATTCATACACTATATATATACATATATATATATATATATATATATATATATATATATATATATATATATATATAATAATACACATATACAATATATATATATATATATATATATATATATATATATATATATATATATATATATATATATATATATATATATATATATATATATATATATATTAATATTTATCGCATACACAATTGTTCTGTGCATTTGTAGAATTACTAAAAGGACCTCATTCAAACTGGATGGTATTTAATGGAGTATTTATTGAGAAAAAGTTACAAGCTTTCTTTGACAAACAGTCCACATAAGCTTGTAACTTTTTCTGAATAAATACTCCATTAGATACCATCCAGTTTGAATGAGGTCCTTTTAATAATATATATATATATATATATATATATATATATATATATATATATATATATATATATATATATATATATATAGAGAGAGAGAGAGAGAGAGAGAGAGAGAGAGAGAGAGAGAGAGAGAGAGATTTTTCCATGAAGTAATTTAACATATCAGTCACAAATCCAACAACTGATAACTTTCGAAAAAATAGTCTGACTAATCACCAAGATAATGGACTGATTTCCATCTCATCATGGTCTTATCTGCAACAAACAAGTTGCACAAGCCACACATACTGTGAAACAAAATAACGGGCACAAACTACTACAAAAAGTTACGTACAAACAAACAAAAATACTCAAAACAGAAAGTGAATATGATTGTTTCATTGAACAATCATATTCAAAAAAATTCTTTTTCTGGTAAGAAGGAACGCGAAGGTCAAGGTTAGACGCTCCCTTTTGGATGTATTTTGTTGTTCCATTAGGACAACATTTTTAAACCCCATAGAAAAACAATACAATTCAGATGGATATCTCTAAAAGGATTTAATCCTCAAATCTGAATCTTTGCTAAGAGTTGAAAATATAAGGCTGGAACAAAGAACGCAGTTGTCTTCCTGTTTTCACAAAAAATAATTTTCTTCAGAAAGACAAGTCTTTTTCCAGATACCCTAAAAGGATTTCTGTAAGATAATGAGGGTAATAACAGTTTCAATGCAAAGAGGGCAGGTTGCAACCACACTGTCCTAGAGGCAATTCATATTCGACATTCAGTGGGAAGTTTCAAAAGAAACCACTAATAAAAGCGAATTCTTAAGTACTTACGAGATCATAATGGGAAGGAAGCAGGTGCTTAATACCTCTCAGAGAGAGAGAGAGAGAGAGAGAGAGAGAGAGAGAGAGAGAGAGAGAGAGAGAGAGAGAGAGAGAGAGAGAGAGTTTTGCTTAAATCTTTCTTAACGGAAATCGTTCAACATGAGTCCATACACATAAACAATTTACATTTATAGGTTTATAGGACTATCTGTGGATTGTAGCTAAGTGGCCCGGGTATCAAAGACAAGCTTTCTCTATTCACATCCATTGATCGTTTCCGCTATGGTTTTTTATGGACTGCGTGACATCTCTTCCTAGACTCACGTGACACTTTTAATTTTCACGCACATAAAAGTTTCATCGGTAACGATACTATTCAATCTTGCATGTGGGATCTGGTTCGGTACACTCCTTTCATAAAAGAAAGAGGGAGATCTCGCCAAATGGAGGAGAAGAACAATCACCAGAAACCTGGCCCATAAGGAAAACGGGACGAGACAAACACCGGTCGCCCTGCAAGCCACTTTGTGATATTTCACACGCGCCTACATTCATCGAATGTAAGCACATATATGGTATCATTATTAATAATAATGATACCACATACGTCAAGATTCATAATGAAGTAACTTACAGCTGACCGATGCAAAACCAAGATTCGTATTTTACGGAAGATATTTGGTGAGGTACAAGGGATTTAGTCGAAGTGGTGGACCTCCTTCGCTCAAGAGGAAATCTGTAACATTTCTCGGCTGTTATTTAACGTCACACGCAACTAAATCTCTCACGTCATCCCCACTGTCCTTGGAAAGAGGGCCACTAAGACTTGCATATGTAAAAAAATGCAATGAAAAAGCAAACACAACTTGCGAGCACCGGAGACATGAAAATTATGGTCACTTAGTTGAGGGTTCCTTCATCTTTCCGCTTCTTCCGTACCATGCAAAATAAGGAAAACACACAGTGCGCATGCGTACTTATGCACAGCCACTGATCAGTATATATTAATGAGATATTTATAGCAAATCTAAAGTCGCGTTAAATTCTAATAAAAACGGGAGGCTCTAGTTCTTCAGACTCGCGTTTCTAGGAAAACTTGACAACCATATTAATTCGTATTACACAGACAACGATTTACTTGAGAGAGAGAGAGAGAGAGAGAGAGAGAGAGAGAGAGAGAGAGAGAGAGAGAGAGAGAGAGAGAGGTAGTTATGCTTTTTCAACCATAAGAATTGTTCATGCTCCGGCTACCAGACGACTATTGCGTAACTACTGCATAAAATCATACTATAATTCGCATACCTTCACAAATCTCTGATTTACCGTCAAGATTTTTCTTTGATGTCAGCTATTCCTAATCTATTCAATCTTGCAACCTGGTCAAGCCCTTCTCAAGATTCAGGCTCTCGTAAAACATTTACCGGGACCCTCGAGCGTACAACATTGTCAGAAATTCGGTATCAGCTCTGCATTCAAATTCAGAACCTGTGTATATAAAAGAGTCGCCAAATGAGCAAAGGCAGGAACCAGTTTCGGGATGGGAGCGAGGGTGAGGGGGTGTGGTGGAAGGTTCGATACTTCTGCTGCTGCTGCTGCTGCTGCTGTTGCTGTTACGGCTGCAGCCTTCTTACTTGGAAAGGGTGATGACCTTATGGACTCCCGACAGGCCAGAACAGGCACCCAAACGAAAACCTGCAGCTGGAATTCCAATGAAAGATGAAATTTGAAACCTTGAGGCCAAACAGTCTTGGAGGTCAACAATTCCCAATACAGACTATACTTGCATTTGGCTGTATTTGCTGAGGAATGCCGTGCGGCTAAAATATCAGCAGATAAATAAATGACCGACGAAGGAAACGGCTGTAATTTAAGGTTTCCTCTAACGAGAAGTGTGGAGGAAAAATCTGGTGCACATAACACACTTAGGTAAAACATCTAAGATAAGATAAAGCACGGTTAAATGCAAAACAATGAACAGAGATCTAAAAGTACAGCCTTCAATGTTTGATCTCTCTCTCTCTCTCTCTCTCTCTCTCTCTCTCTCTCTATATATATATCTATATATATATATATATATATGTGTGTGTGTGTGTGTGTGTATGTATGTATGTATGTATGTATGTATGTATGTATGTATGTATGTATGTATGTATGTATGTATATGTACATTACACGAATTTGCAGTTCAACGAGACATTATTGGCAAAAACACGTAAGTAGTTTACAATGCTAGGATTTCGCTACCAGTGAAACATGTCCTATGTAAGAATGTTAAACGGGCAGCCGAGCAAATATACAAAACAACATTAACAGAAAGGATACCAAGGGACAGGACTAATTTCCAGAGTAAAAAGATAATTCACAAAAACACAAACAAACATATACATATATATGTATATATATATATATATATGTATATATATATATATATATATATATATATATATATATATATATATATATATATATATATATATATACATATACACATATATAAAAGTGAATGTTTCTGTTTGTATGTCCGTGCGCTATAGAAATCCGAACCGCTTGACCGATCTAGACAAAATTTGATACGTGGCAAACTTAGATAATAGGACAGGTTTCAAACCCGTACCCCTTCCCCATCCCCATCCCCATCCCCATCCCCATCCACCTTTCCCCTTCCCTTTGTAACTTATGTGGTATATAAACTTTACGGGTTTATAATGAATCATTTCATGTATTCGAGATCATAGAAATATATTATTGAAAATGCTTTTCCTTCCTGTGATTAATAATTCTGTATCAAGGTTTGGGCTTAGGTTTAGCATGGGGACTAAATGGGACAGTCACCAAAGTAATACCTGGATAAAAGGGACAGTCACCAGACTAATACCACGATAAAATGGACAGTCACCAAATAATACCTGGATAAAAGGGACAGTCACTACAGCAATATCCGGATAACATGGACAGTCAGCACAGTAATGCCTGGATCAAAGGGACAGTCACCAGACGATAAAAAGTCACCAAATAATACCTGGATAAAAGGACAGACAGTTACCACGATAAAAGAGTAATAATCCTGGATGGACCACAAAATGGACAGTCATGGACAGTCAGTACAGTACCTGGATAAAATGGATCTAGATAAAATCACAGTCACAGTAATACCTGGATAAAATGGACAGTCACCACAGTAATACCTGGATAAAATGGACAGTCAGCACAGTAATACCTGGATAAAATGGACAGTCACCACAGTAATACCTGGATAAAACGGACAGTCACCACAGCAATATCCGGATAACATGGACAGTCAGCACAGTAATGCCTGGATAAAATGGACAGTCACCAGAGTAATACCTGGATAAAATGGACAGTCACCACAGTAATACCTGGATAAAATGGGCAGTCACCAAAGTAATACCTGGATAAAATGGACAGTCACCACAGTAATACCTGGATAAAATGGACAGTCACCAAAGTAATACCTGGATAAAATGGACAGTCACCACAGTAATACCTGGATAAAATGGGCAGTCACCACAGTAATACCTGGATAAAATGGACAGTCAGCACAGTAATACCTGGATAAAATGGACAGTCACCACAGTAATATCTGGATAAAAGGGACAGTCACCACAGCAATATCTGGGAGTAATGCCTGGATAAAATGGACAGTCAGCACAGATAAAATGGAATGTAATACCTGGATAAAATGGACAGTCACCACAGTAATACCTGGATAAACTGGACAGTCACCACAGTAATACCTGGATAAAATGGACAGTCACCACAGTAATACCTGGATAAAATGGACAGTCACCACAGTAATACCTGGATAAATTGATAAAATGGACAGTCACCACAGTAATACCTGGATAAAAGGGACAGTCACCACAGTAATACCTGGATAAAATGGACAGTCACCACAGTAATATCTGGATAAAATGGACAGTCAGCAGATAACATGGACAGTAATACCTGCCTGGATAAAATGGACAGTCACCACAGTAACACCTAAAATGGACAGATAAAATGGACAGTCACCACAGTAATACCTGGATAAAATGGACAGTCACCACAGTAATACCCACAGTAATAATTTGGACAGTCACCACAGTAATACCTGGATAAAACCTGGATAAAATGGACAGTCACCACAGTAATACCTGGATAAAATGGACAGTCACCACAGTAATACCTGGATAAAATGGACAGTCACCACAGTAATACCTGGATAAAATGGACAGTCACCACAGTAATACCTGGATAAAATGGACAGTCACCACAGTAATACCTGGATAAGATGGACAGTCACCACAGTAATACCTGGATAAAATGGACAGTCACCACAGTAATACCTGGATAAAAGGGACAGTCAATACAGTAATGCCTGGATAAATCGGAAAGTCTCCATGGTAATGCCTGGATAAATGGGACAGTCAGTACAGTAATGCCTGGATACAAGGGACAGTCAGTACAGTAATAACTGGATAAATGGGACAGTCACAACAGTAATAACTGGATAAGAGCGACAGTCACCACAGCCATATCTGGATAAGTGGGACAGTCAGTGCAGTAATATTTGGATAAAAGGGACAGTTAGTACAGTAATTCCTGGATGAAAGGGAAAGTTTCCACAGTAATACTTGGATAAATGGGGCACTTAGAATAGTCATATCTGGATAAAGGGGACAGTCAGTACAGTAATTCCTGGATAAAAGGGACAGTCAGCACAAGGAGGTGCAGGAACATTTTTCTGAGTCCCTGATTTTTCCCGGGCAGCGGTGGGTTGGTCAGCTAGTATGTGTGTGTGTGTGTGTGTGTGTGTGTGTATATATATATATATATATATATATATATATATATATATATATATATATATATATATATATATATATATATATATATATGTATATTCGAATATATGCAGGATTCGAACCCACATCTGTAGCATCATAATGAGGACCTCATTACCGACCTGACCACCTTCTTGTGGTCAGGTAGGTAACAAAACCTCGTTCTGACACTCCGGATGTGGGTTCGAATCCTGCTATAGACGCAAGAATGCTTCATATTCTTCCATTTGGATCTTAGGGTTTGCAGTGACAAGTTTACCCAAAACGTGTGCAGAAAACAATTGGTTAGTTTTCGTAAGTGATGAGCACTTACGAAAACTAACAGGTGTATCGTCTGTAGAATACACTGCTCTACACTGGCGCATGCGCAAACTTACAGTGACAATATGGAGGCATGACAAATGACCAGAGCAGCTTCCTTTTTTATTTTCTATGTTTTTTTTAACACAAACAATTAACAACTATTTTTTTCTTATTATAACTGAATATTTAATTTTTTCCTATTCTTCTAAAAGCCTACGTATCAGCCAATGATTCTTAATTGAGAAATTAAGATCAAAAGATAAAAAATCAGACCTGAATCGGACCCACTGGCATCAGTGAACTTAACTCTTCGGACTTGTAATGTTAATTTCTAAGCTTCAAAGTTTGCAGATGGTCTGCAAGGACTGATTGGAAGAGAAATTTTTCTTCTACAGGATGATCAGATCCGGAAGAAAATATTGAAGGAATATGGAAAGTTACATATACATACAAGTAGCAACACATCAAAATATCCAAATACTGAGATTTGGCCCATTTCAGCATCTTATTATAACGGTCTTATTTGGGATAAGAACTGTATCGAGAACAGCAACTATTAGGTTCAAGTCTCTTATTCACTAGGGCTCGGGGAGTCCCGGCTGAGAGAGAGAGAGAGAGAGAGAGAGAGAGAGAGAGAGAGAGAGAGAGAGAGAGAGAGAGAGAGAGAGAGAGAGAGAGAGATTTTCAGCAAATACAGTATCAGAGTTCTGATGTAAAATTTTTTTTTTTTTTTTTTTTTTTTTTTTCCGGAACGAAGGCAGCGACGTAAATATAGTAGTTCAAACAATTCGAACTTGTAACTGACTAAATACCACTGCTTGCCATGACTTCCTTTCAGAAGTCAATAGAGAGGTAGGAGTTTTAATGAAAGATACTTATCCCCAAGATTTTTTTTTTTTACTACTAGCAGACATAAATTACATTTCGATAAATTTCCGATAACTGGAAGTACTAAATTACAAAATGACAGACTTCATTCTAAAAGTACACTGAAGGGTGAAAAGTCAAGTGCCTTGGCATTTCTAAATCTGCCATTCCAAGTCAAGTCGTCAACAACAACTGGAAAGCAAGTTACTGTTCTGACCCATGCGACTCGCTTGTATAGAGTAACGTAAAATCTCTGGCGTGCATCCAACAATAAGCACTAACTCAAGGCAGTACCTAAACATAAACAATATTCCGAATAACACGCCATTCAGGATGCTGAAATGTAGGTTTCACTTTTACACGTCTATCTCGAAAGAGCAGGAAACTATTGCGAAGGGCCTTGTGCCACATGCAGCAAAGGCGGTGGAGTCTGAGGGCAAATTTAATGAGGCGGTCCATAAATTTGATAACTGTCCTATGAGGAAGGTACTGCGACGTATTCTCCAGTTCAGTTAAAAATACTCGCTTCATTATATTTATTATCATCAATTTCCTTGAGCATAATCTTTGTCTTCGTTTCTTCTTTGTCCTTGTGGATAGCACGAATACATCCTATCTATCTTCTCTTAATAATCCAACAATTCCACAAACTCTGATTACGCATGAGCTTTTCCTAAAGTTGCATTATTAACGCATGATACCTTAATCGGTCACATACTTTTGAAAAAACAAGAACAATATTCCCCGTTTAAGGACATAACTTAATCTGATCGGCACAATGTGTCAACTGGGGAGTTACCATTATTGCTGACGACTAACATTTTCCATTCGGGCAACTGAAACTTTACAGAGGACCTGGTTTTCCTGCTTGCAGTTCGAATATTTGTCCGTCCTTAAGAGAGATTTCATTCGCTTCCCATTCGTACATTCATAAGCAACCTAGAACGGTTAAAAACCCCTTCGCCATCCCTAAAATGGGACAATATTTTGAAAACGATATATTAAGAAAAATTGTTCAAGGGACGCGCAAAATTACTTGATGGTTTAACTAATAAGCATAATCCGTAATCACAAAACGTGTTTAAAAATACTGGGGGTAGGAAAGGCGGGGGGAGGACGATGATAACACTTTCCAGGCTAAAGCAGTTTTAAATTAAACTACCAGAAGCAGCAGCTGATGTTACTGGCAGATTTAATTTCCATTAGATGAAGGCAAACCTGTTTTTTTTTTAACTTTCCACCTTTCTATTCATTGTCACTCATAATATATTCGCTATATTCGCAAAGAAACTGCCTCATATCATTGAGTATAAGGGTGATAAAATATTTCTATTCAGCTGTCTGTCACGCCAATATCTAGAAGTCTGTAGCATAACGCTGTTGCAACAACCGGTCATATTTTGGTTTTTAAGAGTACCGAAGAGCATATATTTATCCCTTCGGTCACGTGATAAACAGAGTTTTACACTGAAGGATGCTATATTTCTCTCTGACAGTAAATAGTAAGAGTACTGGATCATAAAAGATACGTGAAAGCTTCGAGAGTTACATGGAACCTAACTGCCATGCCGAAGAACGTTAATTCTGTAGCCCATGCATAAATACATTTAAAAACGAAGTGTCTTACTTTGCTGAAACTGACCTGCATCTTTAGGAATCATCTTTGACTACCACTTCAATACAGCAAAGAAATAATAGTTGACTTCAGACATTAAACTGAATTCTGGATTGAGACAGCAGTCGGAATAAACTCAGAGCGAGGTAAATGACACTTAACGCCGACTTGTAAACACAACGAGGGACGTCCCCTTGAAAACGGGATTCTGTCACTGGCTAAAATCAAATC
The DNA here is from genome assembly GCF_040412425.1 of Macrobrachium rosenbergii. Classification (NCBI taxonomy): domain Eukaryota; kingdom Metazoa; phylum Arthropoda; class Malacostraca; order Decapoda; family Palaemonidae; genus Macrobrachium; species Macrobrachium rosenbergii. The sequence goes on along the minus strand of NC_089799.1, from coordinate 37,978,616 downwards.
TTTGGTAGCAGAAAAAGTTGGAAACCTTTAATTCAAGGATACATGAACTTTAGAAGAGAACCTTGCCTGCATTCTAGAAGACAAATGCAAAATGACGACAAAGAATACAAAAATGTTCACGGCATGTGACAATAGCTGCTCACGAAACGGGAACTGGCTCACGGATGAGTATCGGAAATAAGACAAACTGAGAGTAAAGAACTCGCTATCCTTCTGGGACGAATTTGAGGAAAAAACTCGACACCTCAAAGGTGAATTAACACTGACAGCTGGAATGCAAAAAGACTCTAAGCTTCCAAAGGTAGTTTCGGGGTTCGGAATCAGCTGTCGTTATGGATCTAGGTTATGCGTACTGTTATACCTAAGGTTAGTCGTTTTTGGTGCAAATACTTCAAGGGCTGTTATAGAAATGTGTCATCTAAAATTTTGAAACCTTTTCTATCACTAAAACAATCTGAAAACTGGATGTAATACTGGACATTACAAATGTCACTTTCATTTTATAAATCATGAATATTTATAGTTCGAAATGCAGCGTCTGCCACAAGCGATGAGTTTGCACGCGAAGGTTGAGAACCTAACCATGAATATTGATGCATTCAAAGTAATATAGATTCTTTAACAAAGTTACAAGATTTTCTGAACTGTTTGAAGTTAAATATTCCCACAGGGAATACTTGGATTTCATGCCACCGTCTCCTCATCTCCCGGCTACCAAGCAACTCACCTCAGTCTCTCAAGGATAATGAGTGAGCATACTGAATGTGGAAGGTCAGCAATAACTTTTTATTATGATCACCTTTACAGTATACAACTCTCTTGCCTATCTTGTCGGACTTTACATCTGATTACAGCAAATAAACGACAAAAAAACACACACACTTTTATATATATATATATATGTGTGTGTATGTATATTTGTTGTTATTTTCATGCTTTAATATGTTTGCACTACCGTATATTTTCAAACCTTTTCATTCTTTAATATGGAAACTATATATATATAATATATATATATATATATATATATATAATTCAAATATATATATATTATTCTAATATTATATGGATATTATATATATATATATATATATATATATATATATATATATATATATATATATATATATATATATATATATATATATATGCTACAGAGCCTAAAATCCTATACTTGCTAAATCGCCATTTACCTGAATTACACTTATGAATCCGTGAGCTGGAAAGAACGCACATTCGTCTTGGGAGCGAAGTGCGTTGGTGTGACTGCTGGAATCTCTTGTGCGTGAGGTCAAGTCATGCCACGGAGAATAAGCTCTCTCATTTAGTCCCAGTTTGGATAAAGGCTTCTAGTTATAAGTGTGTACGAAAGAATTTGAGGAAGTCGAGAAGTTAAACAAGTCACAATGGAAAAACAAAGCAGAAAGTAGAGACCAACGTTTATGCTTAGATCCTTTTTCCTCTCCAGTCGGGTGGCCCCCATGGAGCTGGCAACAGTGGAAGGTCTTTGCACCGAAATTGAAACCCTTCCTCAGCAACAAGCGAAAGGTCCCCGGATACGCTTTGTTTTAAATTTTTAGTGGGTATGTGTGTGCCTTTGCGTTACAGGTATTTACTTATTTCAGCATTTCTTTGCTTAAATTTTTGTTTGTACATTATCAATTTTTGTATAACCTTCGTTTTCACATCACTGTATTCCAATGGTCGTATGTGTTTTCAGTGATTTTTCCATTTTCCTTTCCGTGTTTTGTTGTCAGACCTGATGATGAAGATTGGTACTCCGAAACCGGTAGTTATTACTGAATAAAGGGTGTTTTTATGTACACCTATTGGTTTTAATCTTTCTATATATATGTGTGCTGTCTCTTATACATGTGTGATTTGATAATCAGAGGATCAAAACCAACCTCTATCGTTGTTCAAGGAGTGGCCATGCTTCCAATTCCAGGTGGAATCAAAGCTCTCCTAATTGTAATTCCCCTCGGGGCAAGTTATTCCGAATGTATATCTGAATACGATATGAAACATCTGTGGCCTAGTGTTGGTGAATATAAAAAAGTAACACGTGTATAAGTGACATATACAATTAGTGCTTTATTATAATAAAAAAAAGTAATACAAATTTTTATTATCAAAATGGTTCAAAATATATTGATTATAGTACAAACCTGGATTATGAATAATTGATTGATTTACAGTACAGAAACACATAGAAATTTTATTGTTTGTACAGACAAAACTTGTAGAGAAAGGGACATATAACAGGTATGTAAATATACATAAAAAATGGTAATGAAAATGTTAATTAAAATAGGAAAATACGTGCTCTCCTCTTAATTACTCTACTACTTCGCGGCTCTCATAATCGTCCACAAGTGTCAATTCTGTTGCAAACATCTTGATACTTTTCTTCTCGGTCGGGGTGGATGTCCTGCAAGGATTGGGTTTATAACTACTTGGTTGAGTGCTCGCTCCTTTTTCAACACTTGCAGAAAGACCTATATTTTGGGATAGCCTCAAGTAATGCTTGCTTGAAGATGGTTATGCCAGCCTTCTACAGAACTGTTGGTACGTGGGAGGTCATAAACTACGCTCTGATGCGTTATTTCACGTTTGTCGTAAAACCATTATTCTAAAAATAACCGACGACTGGGCCTGCTTCCTGAGGTATAATTTCTTACAGTTCTTCATATGCATTATTAATACTTTCGGGTGGGCCGAATTTTAGCGTGGTAGCATGCGATGTTTGAGAGCGAACTCAGCAAAACTGATACTTTGCCTGTAATCCCTCTGATTGTACCTTGCAACATACGTTTTGCAACAAGTGGGAAAAAACATACGTTGACTATAGCAATGGAAAAGGCTTATTGGATGGCACTCTCTGCAGCCTGTTCATAGTCGCTAAGGATGGTATTGGGATTGAGCCTGGGGCTGATAGGAAGTTGTTGGAAAAGAGGCTGAAGTGTACACGATGTGTTGTCAGACAAAAACACGATTGTAAATGTGGTAAATTTCTGTTTGCCCCCTTTCTCGACGAATAAACCATTTGTCTAGTCCCAGAGGGCAGAGATAGAGTTCTGTCCCCATCATGTCTCGAGCTCAACAAAAAGGTGGGTTACATCTATGTGGCAATCACAAACACTCTCTCCTCCGGCACTGTACACTGGCTGGATGCGCAGGGGGACTGGATCACCTACAAAGAACTCCACCAATTCTTGATCATGGAGTCCCCCTTGCTGTGGCCCGCCTGGCCCGGGCAAGCCCTCGCTCTCCTCAACTCACCGCTTGGGGAACATATCAGTGAGGGTGTCCTGGGACAAGTTAAAGTCCCTCCTCGTGTTGCCAAAGCTTGATGCAGATTGCAAGCCACAGAATGTCAGCATTACCAGGGATATTTGGCTATGCTGTCTCCCTATCAACAATTACATAACCCTTCCTGGCTCTGAAGCTAACACTGCAGTGAATCTACAGAGAAGGGTAGACAGGTTGCCGGAGGCTTGCAACATACCACCCACATTATTTATGAAGCCAGAGAAGCCTATGTCCTGCAAAGATAGCTGCACAAAACCAGATTGAAGGAGTACACACAGTCACCTGTATTGTGATAATACCACTATGCATTTGGGAAGGTGACAAACAACTGTACCCCAGGCGCAGCTAGAGAAAAGACAGTGGCTACCATAACCCAGACAGATACCCGCCACACATGCACTGTTGACTGCACCTCCAGCAGGAGGTTCCTAGTGGATACAGGTATGTTAAAATCAATGCTACCTTCAATGAAGGACAACTGCTGACAACCTCCAGAAACCCAGTTGTACCTGATAGTGTCAACTGTGGCCCCAAAGCTCTATATGCCTCCTGGAAATGTCCTCCTCCCAAACTAGCTCCACCTCTCCACGGGCCCCAAGTAACTGCTATATTGTCAATAGGACCCATGGATGTACACCACCTATGATGTACTCCCAGGATACCCACACAAAGCATACAACCCCTCTGCCAACAGCATAGGGTAAAAACTACTGATTCCCCAAGGCAGCATTAACCTCCAGGTGCAACAGCCCCACCCCTTGGTCCCCCTTTGCCCTGTTCACTGCCCCTGAGAGAAGCAATAAATGCCCATAAATGCTCACCTTGCCAGTCAGTCAAACAAAAAATTGTAAAGGATCTGGGAAGTCATTGTAAGATTCCTTTCATCCACTCAAGCATCCAAACTTCCTAAAAAAAACGTTAATTCCAAACTGGTTGAGCATCTGCAAATTTGTACTTGTCAGAAACAACACGCATAAGCCTCCCCTAATCTTACCTTACACAGACCTATACTCATTCATTGCACATAAAAACAAATCCTTCCAAATTCTCATACACTGCAACAAAGACTGGGTATCTGTGGACAAACTTAAACTGGTGATATGGGAGACTGAGCATTAAATGGGCATAATTTGACTTAGTATACCAGGAAAGGTGTGTGGTAAGACTGTAACTGAAAAAGTAAGATGCATGGCAGAATATCTGACAGGAGAAAATCAGTGTGGATATTAACATGGAGGAGAGTGTGCAGATCGAGTGAATGGTGTATGGAATAATTGATGTTTGTAGATGATACAGCACTGAATGGGGATAGAGAGGAGAAATTTCAGAAACTAGTGAAACAGTTTGAAAGTGTTTTCTACAGGAGGAATTTAAGAGTATACAGACGTAAGATTTATGTAGGTAAATTGAAACCAGGAAGGTGGAATCATGATTGGTTACATAGATGGTGGAACTATGGAAGCAATTTATTCGTATAAGTACTCAGAAGAAAATATTTTGGATGATGGTAAGATAGTTAGGTGAAGTAAGAAAGGTAGAACTGCGTGTAAAAATTGGTTAGGAAGAAGCCTGGAATGTCTATGAAAACCAAGGTGAAAATATGTGAAAGGACTGTTGAGCCAACTGTCTTATGACAGTAAAGTGCGGCTGCTGAATGCAAGCACAATAAAATGATTGAAGCTGCTGAGATGAACTTTTTGCTTAGTATAAGCGGCATATGAATTATAAGGGTGAGAAATGATGAGATACAAAGCAGAGGTGGTAAAAAAGTAAGAGAAAGTGCAAGAAAAAAAACTGGATCAGTGTTCTGAGATCGTGAGCAAAGAATGAAAGATTATAGGTTAGTGAAAATAGTGCATTATTCAGTAGTGTTTGAGGGGAGGAGGAGGAGGGCAAGACCTATAAATGCCTTGGCAGACGATGTGAAAGAGGACTGGGAAGGAATGGACTTATACTCTGGAAAGGCGAGAGCGCATGCAAGATAGAGGTGAATGGTGCAGTTTGTATGGGGGCAGGGGGTTGGGATTTGACAAACTGATAATGGCACTTCTGCACAGGAGCATGAAGCGGTGATCACTGTGGAAATTTTCTGAACAGGATGTTTATCCACAGTTCTGCAGTGGAAGTATGAATGTGGTAGTGACTACTGTACAGCATTGTCTCAGGAGCACTTCCTGTTATGAAAAATGGCTTCTTGAAGGAGAAAAACAATAACGATACTAAATACTTTAATAAATACTGGTTTAAACCAAAATTCAAATGCATAATTTCTACACTGTTAGATAACTAATACCGTTCCCCATTCATGCTAGAAGCAGTATCCTGGTAATGCCCGCATTTTAGTTTAAGGCGCATTATAAAATTAATTACAAGAGCAAATAATGAAAATTAATATCTTCGGATATGTCCAATTTGCTCTCTCTCTCTCTTCTCTCTCTCTCTCTCTCTCTCTCTCTCTCTCTATATATATATATATATATATATATATATATATATATATATATATATATATATTATATATATATATTCATATACTGTATATGGATGTGTGTGTGTGTGTTCCAGAATAAGCATTGAGCAATTTCAACCATACTTGGTATACATATGACTTATTACCTGGAAAAGAATACGACATCACTAGCACCAAAGGGGGTCGTGGTGGGAAGGGCTTTCCTGAAACGGGGTGAAATATAAAATGTCAAAAATGTTGGGTAATGTAATTGAAGTAACTATCTTAACAGGAAAGAGAGAGAGAGAGAGAGAGAGAGAGAGAGAGAGAGAGAGAGAGAGAGAGAGAGAGAGAGAGAGAGTTTATGGGTTGTCATTCAGAGTTTTTCCGGGTAGCGCCGATTTGGTCAGCTAGTGTGTGTGTGTGTGTGTGTGTGTGTGTACATAAATAAACAAGCACACACACATATACGTATACGCATATGTGCATGTGGGATTTTAACCATAATAATTGGTTGTCACACTTGCTTTATATAATTAATATGGATCAATTTGCAAACAAGCATTATCCTGGATCGCGGCTTGGGTGAACATATGGTTGTTATGCTCCATTTAACAACCAAGAGAACAGCAGTTTGCACACTACTCTCTCTCTCTCTCTCTCTCTCGGCTTCACTGTTATTCAGCTGGAGATGAGAAGTGTTTGTGCGCGAGAACGACTGAGGGACTCAAATACTGCCGGCCCAAAAAAAATAGAAATCAAACGTGGTCGATACACAAACACTTCTAGAAAAGGTACTTCGTTACTCGAGTCGTTATCTGCGGGGAACGTCTCCACGAAAAGGACAGGATGACTGCAAAGGATGTGACAATCCGCTTATCAGGAGTTTATCGAAACACTTTGATAACACGAGAGGCAACACTCTTCAGACTGAAAAGCCTTGCGTCATGACGACATTCGTTACCGACTTTTGCTAAATGCCCCGTGATTACTGAGCATTGCATCACAGTTTCCTTCCGTTTCGTCACATCGGTGTGTAGCAGGAATTTCTTGGTTACGTCATTCAGGTGTAATAAATAATGCAATGCTCGTCTTGAAATAATTGCTTCTACAAGTGACAGTGGTAGTCAAAGAAAACTGCACAGCATTAATAATGATTACCGTTCTTTTTCCCACCCCACGCACCCTCTCTCTCTCTCTCTCTCTCTCTCTCTCTCTCTCTCTCCTGCAAGGAAGTAATTATTGGGTCATAGTATGTCATAGAAATTAGATAATATACTTCAAATTATCTTCCTATATAAAATACAATCTTTTTCGTCTAAATTATCTTCTTCGTAATTTGAAACGAGGGGGATATTACGCGGGCGCACATAGCTGCCCCCGCCACACACACACACACACACACACACACATACACAGCTTCCGTTTACGTCATTATTGTGGATAAAAGGCAGCAACACCCTACTTTCGAAGGAAGCAACAAATGCTGATAAAGAACAGGACTAAAATTAGCTCAGTGAATCACATCAGGTGGCCGAAATAATGAAGGCATTCTCGTGGCCCTCAAACATATGTTAACCATTCAAAAAATTGAGGTCTCACGCAAGTCACCAGCGAACGCGAAAGTACTCGACGAGAGAGAGAGAGAGAGAGAGAGAGAGAGAGAGAGAGAGAGAGAGAGAGAAATACATAAGAGCTCAGGGCTAGGGACAGAATTGTATCTCATATCACTGGTAAATTATATCATCAAATGCTTGGTTTGGGATCATAAAAAAGTAGGTAAACCGCGCAAGATGTTGACCCGCAGCGACCAGCGACATTTCCTCGCGACTTGAAAGGTTTACAATACGTAGCTTTTTGGGAGTCAGTGTTTAATCGTTATTCTGCACTTCGTCATACTTCGCTCTGAGCTAAACCACATGACGGAGGTACTCCTGGAACAACTGACCGTATTGGCATAAGGCCGGCTTTTCCTAATGCTAACGAGCGAGCTCAACCATAAGCATAGCTGAAAATGACGATCTGTCCACATCGAATACAGCGGTGGCCTGAACACGAACTGGCTATCTGAAAATGAATATACTTGGAAGAGTTCATTTGACTGCGAAAGAAATGGATACGAACTTGCTTACAGTTGAATATAAGATTAGTTGGAAAGGAAATTCTCAGCAGGAAATGCAAAGTGCAAAAGTGAACGTATGTTTCATCCTATTTTTCAACTTCGTGAGTTTGATCCTTTCCATTCTGGTTGTTCCGCTCCTTTCTCTCCTCTGACTAATATGGTACTCCTGCCATCAACTCGACAGATGTTTGCATAACTAAATTAACAGCATACGGTACACGTACCAATTAAAGAGAGAGAGAGAGAGAGAGAGAGAGAGAGAGAGAGAGAGAGAGAGAGAGAGAGAGAGAGAGTTATATTTCTATGTACTCAAACACACGATTATTTATACACAGGATAATAGTGCTTGAGAGAAGATAGCAATAAAAATGGTTTTGCATAATTGCTTCCCTTTAAACAGCCTTTGTTGCTCTATAGCAAAAGAAGTTAGAGTCACGAAAGCATGAACATTTCACCGAGCCATCAAAACTACTTGATTTCCGACTCAGAAAGTCAATGACTGTAGCGTAATTACGGATAATTTGTCTTAACCGCTTTTACAATGAATTTATACCGATATGATTTGCATAAGCACACGCGCGCTGGCATACACATACACGCACGTACATACAGACACAGGGACGCAAGCACACAAATTGGACACATGTGCACACAAATTATATACATATGTATATATGTATATATATATATATATATATATATATATATATATATATATATATATATATATATAATGTCAGATGCCATTTGTAAATACCTCTTAAAATGTGTTTGCATATATATATATATATATATATATATATATATATATATATATATATACATATATATATATATATATATATACACATATATATATACACACATATATACATAATGTCAGGTGTTGTTTTTAAATACTTTAAAAATGCGTTTGTGAGTATATCCAGTATATAAAATATATAAATATGTAAATATCTATCTATTATCTATATATATAAAATGTCAATGTTTTTAAATACCTCTTAAAATGCGTTTGTGAGTATATACAGTACATAAATAAATATATATATATGTATATATATATATATATATATATATATATATATATATATATATATATATATACATATACATACGTACATATGTTCATGTGTGTGCGCGTAAATATGAAATAAAATTGAAAGTGAGCTGGAGGAAGGTGAGGGGAAATGATAATAACAGAGAGCGGTGGAGTCTGACTTTTACCATTTATGTTGACTAAGCTTTCTTAGGAGCTGAAACGTGGACTATCCGTCGTCAAAATGCAGTTGGGACCTTTTCTTTTTATGCGCCATGCAGCAACCAAACGAAGGACCCGAAAGAAACGCACCCACAACGAACCTACATGACCTTTTCCAGCTACATCACTATCCCACGAGACACCATCAACAACAACAACAACAACAACGACATTAGCAACAACCCAATGCACCCCTTTCGAACAAGAACGAGAGTGAAGCAGTTCCGAGGAAGATGGCCCCCCTCCCCTCTTCATTCTACAGCAGCGCCCGATTCCGTTTCTCGCCCGCAGTACTGCGATAACGAATCAATGACTCACGTCCTCGGGCGAATGTCACGAGTTTCACATCTCAGCCGTAGTGATGTCAACAGTGGCGGTGGTGTCACTGGAAAGGCCATGAAGCGCTACAATAAATGAAGGTTCGAGGGAGAGAGAGAGAGAGAGAGCTCTGCCGAGTACATCTGATGCGGCTTTTTTCTTTCCCTTTGTCTATCGGGGAAATGTCATAGTGTAAGTTAGTTACTGGCTGACAGACGCCTGAACACCTATCCCAGACTCCGGGAGATGCCGGTATTTCTATCTTCCCTTCTTTTTTTTTCTTTGGACGTTTGTTTTCATTCCATTTCAAAGACCGGTTTTTTTTTTATGTTTTGAAGGAGTTCTACGAACAATGGCATCTTTCCCAGAAATATAATTCAGCATATTTATTCCATTTGCAAAAATGTAAAGGTAGTGTCTCGGTAAATTTGGACGTTAGCTCCAATCACCCATGAAAGAAGAGCACATAATGATGACACGCGCAAGCGCGCGAGCCAACAAAAGTCCTTGACTATGAAGTCTATAGAAATCTAGATAAAAATAGTTATTCACCTAAGAATACAACCACCTTTTTCCAACAACCATATAGTTTATTTACGATTTAATCACAGATGACATATAAAATATAAAAAAAAAGAAATAAATGCGGACGAAAGTACCCGCATTAACTTCATTACTAACTGAAAGTTGCTGAGGGTTACATTTTGCAACGTAGAAAGGCACGGGGCTAGAAACTGCATCCTAAAATACTAACCCACAATTAAAAGGGCATCAGCATCTGAAGACTCTCTCCCAAAAGGGAAACACATATAAACACGACTATATATATATATATATATATATATATATATATATATATATATATATATATATATATATATATATATATATCCAGTTACATCCTGTGCGGTGTAGTGGCAGCAGAAGGTGAGACGTCACTCGCCACAGTTGTTCCTTCCAAGGGTTGAAGCTGAAAGAATGTAATCTTTATCCCCTTCCTGTCCCCAGTCTACTTCCTCTTGAAAATTTTGAGCTTTATCTTCTTCTTTGTTTCCCATCATCTTAAACTGCCTTTTGCTTATCAAAAGCAAAGCAGAAAATTCATAAAACACCCATACTTGTAATCTTGATCTTCTTTTCAGTTGCTGATGACATTAGGCTTGCTTCCAAGCCTCGAGGATGACCAGTAATTAGAGAAGGAGCTACCCAAACCGAGGATGACCAGTATTAGAGAAGGAGCTACCCAAACTGAGGATGACCAGTATTAGAGAAGGAGCTACCCAAACCGAGGATGACCAGTATTAGAGAAGGAGCTATGCAAAAGGATATCCAGTATTAGAGAAGAGCCCGAGGATGACCAGTATTAGAGAAGGAGCTACCCAAACCGAGCCCTTAGAAAAAAGAGGTAAAAGTGAAATCTAATAACCGAAACTGTACTCAAATACTAAGCTTGCAGTATGTGAAGAAACTCCGAAGCTACAGTTACAAGGACTTCCGTGAAATACTGATGTTAAAAAAGATAAAAACTCTTCGGCTTGTGCCATCCACAACAACACTTGTTTCCTTGGTGGATTATCAGATTCTCAAGTGATGTTCATTATGGCGTGAATGGCAACTGATAATCAAAATTGCCTTCATATCTAATCAGATGATTGCCAACACCACAAGCCCAACCCCCAACCACCCCACAAAAAAAAAAAAAAAAAACACAAGATAAGGAATCTTTCTCTGACGAATGCCTTCCTATCTAATCAGGGTAAATTCCAAACAAAGCAAAGGATTAGCCAAGACTGCAAGGAGGTGTCCAACAGATGGAGGACCAAGTCAGGGACTAGATTTTATATAAAACGAGGTCATCGCATTGAAGACCAGTCCACAAAGATCTTCTCACGATGATAGCAGGAGCTATCGTAAAATGCACGTAACAAGAAGAAAATTTTTAAAAATTTGACTTAATGGTCGCTTTCCCTAATCATTATTATTATTTATTTTAAAACAGAACACATTAACCACTGGCCATGGCTACCTAGTGAATCAATAGGTGTTGGTTCATCAAATGCTTACTATAGTCACTTTTCACGTCCTTTTACGGCATCGAATTGCATTCAAAATAGAAGACCAATATCTCCTATTGCTACTAGGGTCAGTCTCTCTGGCAGGTGATACTACTGGTGAATCAGTCCAGTAGTGGATAAAGTATATAATTAGCCAGATGAAAAATTTAAATTCCCTATTCATGGCACTGTTACCACTGTGCCATACATGAAATTTCAGAACTTTCCAGGCGAAAAGCTGATTACACCTTACATCCACCAGTGAATGGTATTCCAACCATAAATAACAATGAGATCTGTAGCTGGTGGCACCATTAAGTTAGAGGAGCGGCTATGTGTGTGTGCACGTATGAGGCTGTCAGTCTGAGTGTTAATCTGTCAGTTGGTCTATATATCTGTAGCCACTCATACACTTCGATTTTAATAGAAAAATTGTGGTGTCACCAAAATATATACATCTAAGTATGGGTACATTAACATTTCCTGTACTAACTATGTAATTTCATGACTGGAAAAGTGTATTTTTTATGCTGGCCCAACAAATTACTTACTGGGTTTACTTAGTACTACACTCAAATCAGTAATAATTAAATCTCCTTATGACAGGATCATCCCTAACTTCACTAAGTTCCACTGGCTACCCTTGGCAACACAAATCGAAAATACAATGTATAGTCTGATCTGCACTGCAATTAAGAGTATGGAGCCGAAATATTAAGTGTAATTGCATGCAAGTGCAAAGATGAACATAGATTAATGGAAGCATGATGTAACAACGTCTGAGATAACGACTTCTTAGCATATGACTATGCAATAAACTAGTCCAAAAGGTAAAATGATAAGAAAAATTGGAGTTGTTTAGGAGGAAGTCAAGCTTATTTATTCAAAATTAGTTATGACAGAAATAGAAAAACTAAAAAAACTATAAATGGTAACTGACAAATACAGAAGGCCTGTCTAGTGGACCAAATGATGGCCGATGCGAGGGATTCCAAAAATAAGAGTGAAAGATGAAGATCAACTCAATACACATAAGAAGGCTTGTCAACAATATTTACCTTCTTTGTGGCAACAGATGTGCTCCTAAAATGTACATCAGGTATTGTTAGTATTTAAAATCGTTACCTGGTGAGTGGCCAACTTACCGTAAACCTGGGAAAGAAGTCTTAGTACAAGACTGTTTGGTAAATAGTCTTAGTGTATTAACAGTGAACCTAATACTCAACTGAATACACAACTTGTAGAATTATTCTAGATCTACATTAAAAGTAACAGTTACTTCACCTAGGCTTTATTACTCATTTTATCCAGACTGTACTCCAGTTGGAAAAGTGAATCATACCAGCCCAAGGGCTCCACTACTTATGCAAACCTAATCAATAAAACCTCTCTGAACTTTGAAGTTTCAATACTTAAACTAAGAGACTTCGAAATTCATTCCATAATCTGGTCACAGCTGGAACAAAACTTCTACACAATTGTGTAGTACTGAATCCATCAAAAGGGGAAAGCCTGACTGTTAGAATTAACTGCAGATCCGGTACTAAATAGTAGCTAATATAACCTGAGAAAATATATTGGAAAGGAAGATCAAAACTATGGAAAAAATTGTATATCATGCACAGTGAGTTAATCCAAAGCTACTGCCAGAGATTAATGCCAAGATGTAAAATGCTTAGAATGAAACTGCAGATCAATACACCACACACCAAAATAAGTGAGTCGCAACATTTGCTCAGGCCACACAGTTATTAAAAAATTGCGAGAATTTCTCTATATAACAATTGTTTGTACAACTGAAGTCGAGATAAACTACATATGTTGCTCAAAAGCGAATTTGTAGCCCAGAAAGATATAAAAAATTCTAAATGCACGTTATGTTATTAAAGATCTGGGCAGAGGGGAGCCATGTTCTAAGCCTAATAACAATCATACTTTAAGTTTGGCTGGGTTCGATTTCATCCAACAAAATTTACACCATACAATAATTTTAGTTAAATATCTAAGAGAATCAGCAATCACAAGTTTGCAATCTGATGGGTTTGATGCGCACAGGGTAGCATTATCCACATAAGCAATCGGCTTACTTTCAAGGCCAAACCACATATCATGTACATATAATATAAAAGAAATGGCCAAGGACACAAACCTGAGGAACACCAGAGACCGCGTTCCCACAATTACTCTTTGCAAAATTAATGTAGAATTTAATTATCTTAATAAGAAATGCTCCTTCAACTCCTCATCTGAGTTTGAAAGCTGGGTCAAAAGATGCACTAAAGTCAAAACTAATCTTAGTAACTTTATGACCAAAATCAAAGAATTTCAGTAAAACACTGGGAATTGCAAGTGCTTCAAAAGCACCCAGGCCCTTGAGAAAGCCAATGACAAGAGTTACATTGCCTGCAGCTTGCATAATCTAATTGTCATTCTAAGCAGAATTTTAAGAAATATACTGTTAATTACTCAAAAATAAAGTACTGAAACTAGTCTAATATATACAGTATATGCATATAATATATATATATATATATATATATATATATATATATATATATATATATATATATATATATATATATATATATATATATATATATAATAATATATGTACATATACGAGGGTAAGTCCAAAGAAGTTCAGGAAAAATTGTTGAATGATATATTACACAGGAATGAAACAACCCAAATACTTGGTAAACAATTATCTGTGATGTAGTGATCATATAGACTTGTTACCTCAGTCATCCTCTTGCTACCGTGGTGTTAACATCTGCTTCAGAAAAGTAACTTCTTGAACCCATGGAAAATAAAAATTTTGAGATGAGAGCTAACATCAAGTTCCTGACCAAGCTTGATTGGAAACCAGGAAAATTATTGAAGCTTTGCAACAAGTTTATGGAGATTCTTCTCCATCTAAATCAGTTGTTTATGATTGATAAAGCGATTTAAGGATGGTCGGGAGGACCTCAAAGACAACCCAAGAGCGGGAAGACCATCGACTGCAAAAAATGAAAGAATTGTGGCTTTGGTGCAGAATCTAGTGGATGAAGATCGTCGGATTACTATTGATATGATAGCTAATGAAACTGGGATCTCCCATGGTTCCGCATTTTCAATTTTAAATGAAAATCTTGGTTTGAGTAAACTTTCAGCACGTTGGGTCCCAAAAGCGTTGCGCGAAGACCAACTGCATCAAAGAGCTGAACTTTCTCTTGCAGTTTTAACGAAGATTGAATCAAATGAATCAGAGTTTTTGACCGGATTGTTACTGGAGATGAAACTTGATCCATCAATATGACCCAGAAAGTAAAATTCAATCAAAGCAATGGTTACCAAGAGGTTCAGCTGCACCAGTGAAGTTCAAAGTGGCGAGATGTGCCCAGAAGGTTATGGCAACAGTGTTTTGGGACTCCAAAGGAGTGATTTTGATTGATTTCCTTGAAGGACAAAAACAATCACCGGGAACTACTACAAAGGTGTTTTGCAAAAACTGAAGACTGCATTGGCTAAAAAACGTCGAGGAAAGTTGCACCGCAGAATTTTGTTCCATCATGATAACGCTCCAGCACATTCATCAAGGGTTGCAAGAGAAGTCCTACGGAAATTTAGATGGGAAACTCTTCCACATCCTCCTTATAGTCCTGATCTTGCTCCTTCAGATTTTTTCCTGTTCCCAAAACTCAAGGAACACTTAAGAGGAGTCCGGTTTGAATCTTTGGATGCTGCTAAACATGCATTTCAACATGGTTTAATAGAAAGGCCCCAAATTTCTACAAAGAAGGGTTGCAGAGGTGGAAACAGCGCCTTGAAAAGTGTATAGAGTTAGATGGTAGATATGTAGAAAAATGATGTTTGAATTTCCTTAAATAAAGAGTATATTGAATTTTTCCTGAACTTTTTGACTTACTCCTCGTATGTATATATATATATATATATATATATATATATATATATATATATATATATATATATATATATATATATATATATATATATATATATATATATATATATATATATATATATATATATTGCTACATGTGAATGTGGGGTCTTGAGTTCATAATACAAGGAGGAAGGTTGAATCTGACCATGCTCCCATAAATACAGCATTTAATATCATTCAATCAATCAATTATAAAGGTTACTTCTATGGGTAAGAGGGCCTTCTGGCACTTGATGCAGGAAGATCTTAAGAGCATGCCCATCTTAGCAGGCACGATGAGAGCATACAATTGTGGGGCACAATTGGTTCACAGTGTCAGGTTTGATCTGCAATGAAACAGTCAAGAGGTTACCTGATGAATGGATCTTGGCACTGAGGAGGTTCTGCTGAGGGCAAGGAGATTCCTATCTCATAAATATTCACAAAATTACTCAAATAAAAACACAATAACAACACTTCATCAATGCAAAATAATAATCAACAAAAGGTCATCAAATCACTCCAGGTATGGAAAAGGAAGATATGAAAATTAGTAATAGAAGAAGGAAGGTGACCTGCAATCTCAATGTACATTACCTTGTCCTAAAGGACAAGTCTCAGCCGTGGGCTACTGACGATGGACTATGGCATGGGGAGGTGAGAGGCAAAGCTATGACTGGCGGATGCCAGGTGAAAGGCAAAAGGGCCGAAGGGCTCTCTGCATCTCGTCTGGTTCTCTCGGAATCCCTAGTCGGTCTGTGTCGGGCGGACTCAGCGGCTCCCCTTTATGGGGTCTGGCCCACTGGTCACATATGCATGAAGGGAGTGTAACCACGTGGTGTTGCACCTTAATTTCTGGTGCCAAGCTGTGGGAGGTCCAGTCAGTCCTCGCATCAAGTTTCTGCTCAGACAGAGGGTATGTTTCTCATGGGTGCCTTGGGGACGACTTCATTTTGACATCCAGTGATCTGGCATGTGGGGCACGAAGATATGAAAGTTTTCACTGACTTTCTCATGTCAGGCCAGAGATGGCCTTCTTGGCACTTGATGCAGGAAGAT
>NC_089799.1:37904613-37959613 GCF_040412425.1 Macrobrachium rosenbergii | reverse complement strand
TCTAGCAGTACTAGAAGGTGCTCACGGTTATTATAGGCTACCTCCTACAATCATGATGTGTTTTAGACCTAGCCTAGTGGTACATTCTATGATATTCCCTAGCCTAACCTATCCTAACCCGACCGTAGCACCAACATAAGAGTTAATATTCTAACTAAATTACAACATGGTTTATGTTTAATACAATTAAAAATTACTAGTTAATTCATGAGGTTGCCTCATATGATAAATGGGTGCCTCACTGAGGTCTTAGGCCATGTGTGTCACGAGCATCGTGGCTCGTTTCACAATAGTTAAGATTACTGAAATTAGTTATGCTACTTACATGATTACTGCGGCTCGGTGGTAAGTGGAAAGAACAAGGCTACTAAATTGATGTACCGTACTTTTAAGGTGGCCTAGGCTAGGTACAAATAAAAGGAAGAGATCACGCTGGCTACCTTCTCTGGGCAAGGGGCCAGGATCACTCTTAGATGTTAGGGCACTGTGCTGAGAGGGCACTAGTGCCAGGATGAGCGTATAGCTCGGCAACTACTGGGCTCTCTTCCGCCCCCTTCTTCTTCTTCTTCGGTTTCCTCCAAGGCCTATCAGTAGCTGGCCTAGCAGGTGATGAGCACCGACTCGGGACAGGCCAGAAGGGCTAGCGGGCGCGAAGTCAGGGGCAACTGCAAAAGCTGGAGGACTCCCTACTCCGGCTGCTGCGACAACCGGAGTGAGAGCGATCTCGACTTCTGCGTCCGAGGATGCCAGTTCCTGGTCTTCCAAGGAGGGGTACCATTTCGATCCTCCAGGGTTCATCCCTGAGTCAAATTTTGCAAAGAAGAATCTTGCAAAGAAGAAGTTTCGGTGCTGGAGGCTCTCCAGTCGCGATGATCAACTGCATGGGGAATCCTAAATCTCCCGGAGGAGGATTCGCCTCATGATTTAGACCCGGCATAGGGGCCTTTTCCATTGGTAGCTCAACGTCCGTGGACGGACGGAGTCTGGCACTGCTCAGTGCTCGCAAGTGGCACTGGCAGCAGTTGAGGGTCAGGCATGCCTGATGAGGGGTCCGAGGTGCAATACCTCGCGGACGACTTGTGGTTGGCTGCGGCAGAGATTCCTGCCCCAGCCGGAGATCGTAGCCTCTCGGTGAAGTTTTGTTCGGGGCGTCCGCTGGGCGTTGCTTGTTTGGGCAGCCCTCCCAATTTGTGGAGTGGTCTGCCCGCTTGCACGTCCTGCAGCGGTACTGCTCCTCCTGAATCTCTCTTCGCGGAGGGGGAAGACCTCTTGGTGGGCCAGCCCTTCGCGATTGGAGAGGGCTGGGCCTGGAATAGTTGGGTTGTGCCCCTTCCGCGGACCACTTTGGTGGGCGGAAGGTGGAGGTTTGACCTTATTGAGAGTTTTAGATGGGGCCTCCGTGGAGGAGGTAACGTGGCTGCGGAGTGGCGTTGGTGACGGGCTTCGCAGAGAAGATCCCGACCCAACAAGAAGGCCACTCCGGGCCGAATTCCACCTACCACGCCAAGGCGGTGGGGTATCGTGCCCCAAGGTGTCATTACCTGGAGTTGGACCGTAGGAACGGTAATGGTGTGGCCCTCTATCCACTTCATTTCCCACCGGGTTTCTTCGTCAACCATGGCACCGGCTGGCACTTGGGCCCTAGTGATCAGGCTAATGTCTGCCGCAGTGTCTACTGTGACCGGAAGGGTCACTGGCAGGCTAGTGCTCTGAAGAGGGGCCACCGAGATGAACTGGGTTTCCAGTCTCTCGGGGTAAAGGATCCGGTGCGGACCAGCAGCAGAAAATGAAGTGCTGATTAGGTTGACAAATTTGGTGGTGGGGACATGATGTGGACAGGCCGGAGATCCAGCATTGTAGTGGCTAGCAGCCCCACAGGATCTGCACGGGCCTTTTGGATGGGCTCGGTGGCCTGCAGTAACTGTTGGAGGAGAGGGCTGAGCGGATGAATCGGGAGCGGAGTTCTGGCTGGTAGGGTTAGGCTGCTTATTAGTGCCGAGTTTGTATCGGCACTCAGCTTCAGCGTGGCCCCCTTCTTGCAATAGTTGCACAGGGTCTTGCTAGGCAGTCCATTCTTCGGGCGAGTGGAGTTCGAGAGGTAGGCGGAGGGATGATTCGCTTCTGAGAGGTGCTATGCGACTGATTGAAGGTTTCCCACGAATCAGCCATGCGACAAGCTTCCATAAGTGTGGAGGGCTGTTTATCGTTAAGATATACAGCAAGGGCCCAGGCACACATTGGAAAAGGTCTTCTAGCATGGTCCGATTGAAAAGATCCTCAAACGTCGTGCAGGCCAAGGAGTCGAACCAGCGCGTGCGGACTGGGTTTTTGTGACATGCCCATTCCGTCCAAGACCAGCCGACTTTCTTGGCAAGACCTCGGAACGGTTGTCTCCATTTTTCTGGGGTTATCTCGTAGGCCTTTGTAATGACTCTACGAACTTCTGCCATGTTGCCTCTCTGGCTCTTCTCCAGTGAGCGAAGCGCTGCCTGGCTTTTCCTCCATATGCTTGGCTAGTATTAAGGCTCTCTCCGTCTCCGTGGTGCTGTAGTTATCGAAAAGAGCCTCGATCTCCTCCAGCCATGCTTCTGGCTCGTCCTCAGTCCACTTGGGGACTAGGGAATTGATGCTCGAATTTGGAGTGTTTGATGCAGCAGGTGTAGGACTGGAGGCTTGATGGCTAGCCATAGCTTCGGCATTCTCCATTTTCGCTCTCTCAAGCTCGAGCTCCTTCTCCTTTAGGGCTAACTCAGTTTCCTTGCAGGCTAACTCATGCTGTCTCCTTCTTTCTTCTCTTTCCTCTTCATATTGCCTTTGCTCGGCGTCATACACCCTTCGTTCTTCTTCATACTTCCTCTGCTCGGCTTCATACTTCCTCTGCTCGAGTCTTTCTTCCTTCTCCCCGCTTGGCCAAGTCGTCCACTTGCTCCTTAACCCAGGTGGTAAGTTCCGAGCCGGTGAGACCTGCCGCCGTCCCCAGCCCCAGGAAAGTTTTATAATGCTCTGCTGCCATGGTTCTGGTGGGAAGGGCGTCTAACCGGTCGACTGGGCGTACTTGGGCAGCGAGGAAGTGTCTCTTCAAATGACGTGGCACCTTTTCAAAAGGTGGCACTGTAGTTTGGGTGTGCCGTGTACAGGTCACACTGGTGGCACTCAGTATCCCAAGGCACTGGTGCAGGTTAGGTCCCAGAAGAACTTTCTCTTCTGTGTTCCCTTTTGTTTTCTTTAGTGGCACTTATGGTGCCAATGTGTTCCTAGGGACCCTCTACTGGAGTCCAACTAGGCTATATGGGAGGAAAGGCACTCTACACCCCTGCAGAGTGCAACAATCGAATGAGAGAGAAAGGGAAGGTAAAAGAGAGAGAGAGAGAAGTAAGCTATTCAAGTGATGACAGTGCTGCAAATTATTGGCACTGTGGAATAAAGTGAATTTGTTTTTTTTTTTTTTTTTTTTTAAAGATCCTCGTGAGTGGCTGGTCCCAGTACCGGCCCAGTGCTGGCCCCTTCTTCTTTCAGAGGGTGAAAACTACTGTTTGCTTCGGTCTGGATAGCAGGCCTCACTCGTGACCGACAGTTTATCACTGTATCGTAATTACTCTTAACTTGTCCTCATCTATTGTGGGACAGAGGTGTTTCTTTTATTTGGTTTATTGTATTCGAATTAATTAGCCTAGTGTCGGCCGTTCTTTCTTTGAAGAGGGTCACGTACACTTAGGTTAGGAATGCTTACTTGAACGACGAGAGAGAGAGAGAGAGAGAGAGAGAGAGAGATTTTCAATCAGCGAATTTCTTGCTGCTTGAGAACATGTAAACAAAGATTTTATACATGCACAATGGCATGGATCTTAATAAAATGATATAGATGCGTCGTCTTGACTTCCTTAGGGATGGCTTTATTATCTTAATTTTCCTGGGAGCCGACGTCACAAAAGTTTATCGTAAAATTTTAAATTCTCTTTATATGATTTTTATAGCAGGTATTTGTATAGGAACTTGTTATGGTACTCCTAACTAAGGCCTATCTTTCCCTGCCTAAATTATCTTTTGGTTGTTTTTCTAGCTAAGATATTGCGAGGTGGGTTTACTACGAAAAGCAAAAAAAAAGAAAATGACCCAAGAGTGGCTCGGGCAGAGTCTGGTCACAACAGCGGATGACAATAACACGGGTCTTCAAATGGCGGCCAAGGTCCCGTTAGGCCTAAATTTCAAAACCAGGCGCGTGAAGGAACACCAAAATGGCAGTCCTCTAGTTCAAACAAATTCAAAACAACGCGCGAACACGGCGGAGGAATCCAAAATGGCGGGTATTTTCTTTTTTGCACAAATTCAAACAACAAACGAAACAAATGCAGGTATCCAGATTTTACTTTAAATATACCAATCATGCATAGCGTTTTACGTTACGGATGGAAAACTAAATTACCAAACAACTTTGTCTTTTGTTATCGTATTCTCACCCGGGCATTAAACAAAAGAATGAAAAGAGAAATGCTAGTCTGCCTGCGTAAATTTACGTTGTTGAACGGTATTTTATTGTAAATTACTATTTCAGTTCGTTGCTACTTCACTGGCACGGTTTTTGAATGATTCCCGCTATATGAACCACGACGATCAGAATTGCCAACGCGATTAGTATATTACTTTGTGTACATGAAACGGGCTCCGCGATTCGGCCTTTGAATTCGTTACTTGAACGACTTGACTCACAATCCGAACACGGTAAAATGCCCTTCCTTAAACGACACAAATTGTGATTCGCCCTGCTCTCGAGTCGCACCCTTCCTACCTACGGCTAATTCTCACTACCTGTTATTATAACTATTCTCTTTACTGCTTATTATTATGCCTCGTTCTTTGTTTGGAAGAATGAAATGGAGTTCGATATCTGACTTTTTTTTTGGAATTAATGTAATTTTAATTTCCTTTTCTCCAGATTCTTTCTCTAAAATGTACTTTAGATTCTCACGCAAGGTCGCCAATGTTACGTGTGAGGGTCTTGGTTGATCATGTATTATTCAATTTACGTAATTTTTACGGCCCTGCAAACCAAGATTATACGTAACCTGCCACTTGAAGCCAAAAGTTAACCTCAAAGACAGTCGTTAATTAGCCAAGGTCGCCAGTTAAGGGTAATTAACCTTAACAAGAATATTTGAGATGAATTTGATTTTAAACGCAACAGTTCTTCCAAACATTCGGACGCGAGGCATACAAAAGCATCGAGATTTGACCTGATTTTGCTTACCCTAAATCCTAGGTATTTTACTGGAATAACGGGTTGAAGCTAACAATATAATAATTAGGCTTAATCTAGACTTGTAAACACATATACCTAAGTGGTGGCTGAAGGAAGAAAACAAAGAAAGAGTTGGAAATACAGAAAAAGAGGTTAAAAGAATGGACGAAGTTTGAACAACACACAGACTCTACCTTAATGACGACGCGTTGCTGCCGCATTTACAACGGACGTGCTGAAGTTCGGGTGTGTGTTTCTTGCTCCACCATTCACTAATAAAATAATAGACAAAGGCGGGGACAGGGCCACCTTCCAGACGTCTGCTCAAGACGGCGGCTAGTTTCTCTCTATCTCTTGTCTGACCAGCGCTGGGTCAAAACAGGCCTACAGTCATGCCTTAGGCGTCTATGCTCTGTTAAAAACATTCGCCACGAGAGACAGGTAGAAAGGAAAAAAGGACTTTAGGACCACCTATTCTTAAAGTTGAATATGGAAATTTCTCCTATGGGGTTAAATGCCTAAATGCTACCTATTCCTTTCTCCAACGGATGTTAAAGTTTGAACTGAAGACGCTCCTAATGCGGACAATGGCTTTTCCCGGTCTTGGTCAGGCTGATATTATTTACAATCAAATGTTACGAGGGCGAACAGCAGTAATATTTATAAAATATATATATATATATATATATATATATATATATATATATATATATATATATATATATATATATATATATATATATATATATATATATATATATATATATATATATATATATATATATATAGCTAACACTGAACATCGCCCAAAGCCAGGCAACTAAGAAATCAGATGGTTTACACTGTCACACAGTGTAAAAAATAAATAAAAATGGAAACCAACAAACTATTTAAACCCTAAACCATTCAAAATGTTGCCTTGAAAACGTTCAAATTTTTAAAGGCCTCGATTTGTGTTCTTGAAATTATTAAAAATCTTCTGTATTATGCATGATTCTATTATGTCACAAGTCACCCAGTACTTACAATATATAATTTCTGTCTAGACTATTCGGAACGCAGGATATCACTTTGGTTTTTAAAAAACAACCCACAAAGGGTCTAATAAGAAATTCCCCCTAAACAGTCCTGTGGATGCTCTGAGGACATTCCGTGTCGTCAGTGTTATATAAAAAAAATTATGTTGAACGAAGTGGAAATGATTTACCAGCAAGAGTAACATACATAAATATATTAGAACAGGTAAAACGCCCGGCAGTTTGTCTGCAAATATGAGTGGAACAAACCGGACGAAAGATACAACAGTCCAAAAGGTCGTATAAGGTGAACGGGGTGCCTAAATAGCTGCCATCAAAAAAGGGCCAGCTTCAAGTCAGACCCAGTAACAAAGGCTACGTGATTACTCAAGTCTCACGCGGTCTGAACACCAAAGACACCGAGAAAGAAAACAAGTTGCATTAGATTATCAACTAATAAAATTACATAACTGAAAATTAGCTTTTGAGGCATTCACCTTAATTACATTACTGGCCCTTAAGGTCACAGTTGGTAAATAGAAAAAAATCAAGGCCAGCGTGGACCCCATAGGCAAGGTTGGAGGGCCAAGTAAAAAACAATCGGGAAGTTCTTCCCATAAGAAGAAAAAATCTGTGGAATAAGATTTCTCCTTAACAGAGGAAGTAACCTTCTCTAAGAGAGTTTTGATATGTTCCCATCCAACAGAATTTCCGCCGATAAACGTGGATGGAGTAAAAAAAAAAAAAAAAAAAAAAAAAAAAAAAAAAAAAACATATTTATTTCAAAGTGTGCAAAATGTAAACAAATTGCCTGTCATTTCAACCATGTTTGAGGCCTAGAGTGAAATTTGTGCTTTTTCACTTTACACCTAACTCGGACTTTAAGATTTTCAGAAAGGAGACTGTCATCCAAAATACAGAACGCAACATATGATTTTGCAGCAGATTACCTCTCTCTCTCTCTCTCTCTCTCTCTCTCTCTCTCTCTCTCTCTCTCTCTCTCTCTCTATCTATATATTTATCTATATATATATATATATATATATATATATATATATATATATATATATATATATATATATATTATATATAAATAATCAACACACACACTCACGTGTGGAACAGAAATAAATTTCTGACTCACATCAGGATTGAACCCAGGTCTTTCAATTGAAAGGCAAGGGTGCTGCCCACTGGGGCATGCAAGTCATAAAAGAAGTTGGAACCTGAGCGCCACTGCACACAAGGAATTACCTGGGCAAGCTAACTGCTTGCATACCAGCTTGTTTTCCCCAACTTTCTGACTCAGCAATGACCCAATTGACAGCATTTCATTCGAATTATCCCTTCTGAGTGAATATGATAGAAATAATCAACACACAATCACGTGTGGAACAGAAATACATTTTTGACTCGCTTCAGGATCGAACCCAGGTCTTTCAATTGAAAGGCAAGGGCACTGCCCACTAGGCCATAGAAGTCATAAAAGAAGTTGGAACCTGGCAGATTTTTTAGAATTCTTTAGATTCATTTCTCGGTATCTGACAGGAACAACACAAGTGACTTATTCACTTGACCTCAATGGAAGATGGTCATCCGCAGTTAAGGGCAATTTCCTCCACGAAGAATCTTTCCTTCAAAAGCAGGCGCTCCTCTGCCTTGGGCTCAGCATAACAGTGCTTCCAAGCATGCTATTGGCACTTCCTGGGCAACAGTGTCCAGCCACGTAATGTCTCTTACTACAGTAGTGGTAACGGTCAATTTAAGAGTGAATGACCTGTTTTTGATAATAGACTGTGTTGGTGATGAGTGTTGAGTGTTCGTAAGAGCAGAAAAATGTTACAAAGATTAAGTTTCCAGGAGTGGAAATGGGGGTTTGACGAAATGGTGAGCATGAGAAATAATGGATCACCATGTTGTCAGGTGGTCTGATCGACTGAATGAATGGAGGAAGGCAGGTTGGTGAAATGGGTGAATAATTTGGCAGTCTTGAACCAAATGCTTTTAAATCTGAAATGGGAAATATTCTATACAACATAAAGGTGAATAGTGTATTGTGTAAAGGTAGGAAGGTGGTTGACATGCTCTTTATGAGGCTTCTCTTTATGCACATGAAGTGGCAGACATTGCGGAAGTGTTGGGAACAAAGGGATTAGCCTTGATTTACCAGGCAAAGGAATAATCCTGTCAGTGATGGTTGTTTTCCCTAGTCCTGGAATTACAATGTTTCAGACGAAACAATGCATTGGTGAAATTACACAAACACACAGATACACACACATATATATATGTATAACTGAATCACGAAGATATGGAACGGAGGAAAAGTGGTTGCTAGGCCTTTCGACACGGTCCTTATTAGCAGACTGATGAAAAATATAAAAATATGGTTACAAGAAATTTCGTATAATTGACAGATGACATACAGATATCCTTGAGGATAGGGATTATAAGGAACAGTTGCACCTGGAATCCAACACCGTTGAAGAATTAGTGGACCAACCAAAACAAAGGTAAATCTTTGAGATGTTTTACAAAGAACTAGGCCCAACTTGCGTGAAAGCAAGGGTCAAGTAAAGGATTATACAGGGGAAGAGACTGACTACCAAAAATTACTTTGGAATGAATAAGCTGATTACATATTTATAAAAGTACAACACTCAAATTATTCTGCTTTCGGTAAACAATAATAATTTTTGCATGATACGGCACCATGTTTCAAGGCTCTTCAGACGCAGGAGCTGCTTCGAAACAGTGGTATCGATTTCTTCTCTTCAAGTGAATTTTCAGGTAGCTCCCCTGACCTTAATGTGTATGAAAACATTGGTAGTATCTTAAAGGATCGTGTTGAAGCGTGCACAGCGAACTATGATGATATACCACGCCTCGACGACCTGCGAAGAGAGGTGACCGAAGTGCTCAGGGAAATGGAGTTTGAGTCTCAGGTTTTTTTGCAATTTGCTGAAATCATACCCCTCAAGAATGCAGGCTGTGGTACAGGCAGATGGAGGCCACACAAAATATTAAACACTCAGAGAGAAACTTAAATAAATACCTGTTCTGAATTACTTTTGTTTTTGTCCATATCAATTTTAGCTTATGCTGTAGAGGAAGGGGGCTCTAATTTCAGGAAATATTCTGTATATATATATATATATATATATATATATATATATATATATATATATATATATATATATATATATATATATCATGAATTTTTTCATATCCGTTTTCCATGAGAATATGTGTATATACAGTATATATATATATATATATATATATATATATATATATATATATATATATATATATATATGTATATATATATATATATATATATATATATATATATATATATATATATATATATATATGTATATATATATATATGTACAGATATTCTCATGGAAAACGGATTTAAAAAAAAACAATTCATGGTGTTTTACAATAATGGGACTTCTTGGCATATGCCAAAGACTTAACACCTGACAGTCACATAGGTAATCATTTAGATCTGACTTTTATTATTAGAATCTCGCAATGAAAGATGAATTGTTCACTCTTACCGTCATACACAGCATTGCATTCATCTGATATTAAATTTCAAGTGATTCGACTCTAATAACTAACAATGTAATTACAGCCATGAGGCAGCATTTTTACTGCTCGTATTGAAGGGCATTGATAAAGTACAGAAGGAAAGCGCTCAAGTCATCAGACTAATAACGAGGCACTGCTGTAACCTCAAAATGATGTTTCCTAATCATACAACTTGAAGACTGAACTATCATCTGGGCAGCTCAAGCCCCCACCCATCAGACACTTACACGCACCAAGACTATCTAGGAATGCTCGCAAAAATTCGCCTAAAAACGCCCTCTTACAATGATTTATTCCCTCATACTGCTCATCATACACATACCACTGACGACACATTCAGGGAACCCACAGCAGACATCTGAAATACAAATTGCAAATGGCGACATCTGCCCGGACAGAAGTCGCGAAGGTACATTTCCGCGTCCCTCCGACAGCCATGACAAAGACAGCCCTGGGCTTCTGTGCATATTAAGAAAATTTCTTCTCCCATTCACCCCATCTCCTGTCTTCCCCTGTCTTCATGTTTCTCTCTCATCCACCCGCTGCGTCTCCCCCTGCACCTTTCAGCAAATACCCTTGAGTTGGAACTACTACGCTTTTTGAGCGCCCAGTTGAAAGGCTCAAGGGGAGAGGGGAAAGGGCGGGGGAACTTGTTCGACCTCAAGTGACCACTTAGAGCGCTGCGAGTAGACGACGTCACCGTAATTACCTGCCCCTCTGGCCAATCAACAACGAAGAGACGAGGTAAACAAGCTGCAAGAGTGCCCCTGACCGCATCGAGGGCGACCGCTCGTAAAGGCGTTTTTGTCGTTAAATCCCTTCTTAGTTTGGCCTCTAGCCACAGCTACCACTCCTACAATCCCGGTAGAGAGGCCCTAAGCCCGATCGCTACGAGAGAGAGAGAGAGAGAGAGAGAGAGAGAGAGAGAGAGAGAGAGAGAGAGAGAGAGAGAGAATTTTTTTTTTTCACAACCGGAAAAGTTTCGTTCATAACTATCGCTAAGGAAAAATGACTTCATTAACTAAAAACTTGTAGAAGATTATGGCTGAAGCAGTTATCTCGGAACTGTCTAAAATAAGGCGAGGGCATTTGTGTGTTTCTTCCAATGAACCTCGAATCGTAACTTATACTTATTTTCATTCTCACAACCCTTACTTTTAGGACTCGACTCGGCCCGCCTCACCTCTCCACTACCACTTTCTCATTTTCCTGTTCTAGCCACCTGATGTGTTCTTCCTATCACTTTCATTCTCTCTCTCTCTCTCTCTCTCTCTCTCTCTCTCTCTCATACAAACAACGGTATGCTTACATGCAGATATCTTATACACTTTCTCGCGCCACCGAGGTGTTCGAAAATCTGTTGCACATAATATATTTCACAAAGATATTTAGGTTAGGTGTTTGAATCCTCATCACTATTCTTTAAGGTCACGCTACTTTCTATAACATTTATCTACCACCTGAGGACAGGAAGAGGCCGAAGAATGAGAGGGAAAAGAGCAGAAGCATAAAAACAGAGACTGATTATTGACGCAAAATGCTAAAATCAATGAAAATGAGAAGAGGAGAGACGCTGAAAGAAAATAAAAGTGGAGATACTAGAAATACGAAAACGGAAAAACTACCCACCAAGTTTGTTTACTTCCTCGGTCGAGCCTTTCCGACCAAGCACAAGGAGTAACGACGTTCGTCTCCGCCTTCTTCTCTCTTTTGCAATCTTAATTTGTCTGTGGAGATCCGACTGCTGTCTGAACGACGAGACGTCACGCAACCCTATAACCCAACCGTTTCAGGTGGGGGCGTGAGGGCACACAAAACTGGCCTGTTTAAATGAGGGCACTGTCACTTTCATGGAGGAAAGGAACCCATTCATCAGCTGTCAGCTTGCATTCCATTCAGCAAAAAATGTCACCAGTATCGTGAAGAACTGAAGCTCAAAATTTCGGCATGTCTTGAAGAAGCCAGACTCTTGCTCAATTGGAATTCAGTACCTTCGTCTTCCATACGGTCCCAGTTCAAGAGAGTTCACGTCACGAGGTATGTCTCGAAGGTCTTTTTTATC
This sequence comes from Macrobrachium rosenbergii, assembly GCF_040412425.1. Classification (NCBI taxonomy): domain Eukaryota; kingdom Metazoa; phylum Arthropoda; class Malacostraca; order Decapoda; family Palaemonidae; genus Macrobrachium; species Macrobrachium rosenbergii. Next base: position 37,947,696 of record NC_089799.1, on the reverse strand, counting down.
TTCGCTAACGGAAACGAACATAAAAAAGGCAGGTGAGACAACGGAATTCCTCCTGCTGCACAGCATGACGCTGCGGATCTGAGGCAGGGCTGTTATCAAAACGGGGATTATATCATCACGGATCAACGACAAGCATTTAAAACATCAGAAGCAATGGGCCTGGGTATGATTTTTCGTAAAAAATTACACAGCTTTATAATGTCGTCATGATGAGTGGAATGCTGTTTCAAGAAATAAAGTGGTCAATTAAATCATTCCTGATATGTAATTAGACAATATATTACAAAAATATTACAGGTTTTGACTTTCCATTAGCCATCAATAACTCAAATAAATAGTATTAAAATCCTTCCCCGTCTCTACACCTAAGCATCAAATTTCCACCAAAATAAAAGGCGTCGTCAAGCATGACTGAAACGTAAATGTTAATGAAATCAGAAGCCAATAGCAATGCTATCACTGTAGCAAAAGACGCCTTAGCAGCAAGAAGGGTTTTTCCAATGAAAATGAAACGATGTCATTTACCTTTAGTACTTTTCTCAAATACTCTCCGATTGGCATACAGTGACAATAAAAGCTTGACCACATCACAGTTAAGAGAGCTACTGTGAAAACGCAAAACTCAATCATTATCACTACCATTGTTATTGCTGTCATCATCATTATTTTCAATTGTTACATTTAATTAGAGGACTGACCTTTGAAGAAAGAAAAATCTGTCTTATATAAGAGAGAGAGAGAGAGAGAGAGAGAGAGAGAGAGAGAGAGAGAGAGAGAGAGAGAGATTTAAAAGATATCAGGTAATGACCTTATGGTACGAGTAGAGATGATGAACAGACAGGGAGGCCACTTCGCTGAACCGAAGCGGTACTGGCGATCTAACAGAGGCGGGAACGCGACCTCCACAGTGTCGGCAGTTGTGAAATCAAAGGCTGAAACTGCGTCTCAGTTTAACACTCAAGGCAATATTAGTCCGAAAATTCCACTGCCTAGTACACCCTTAACCTCTGCAAAAAAGAAAAAAAAAATTGATTTCCTATATCATTTTGGATGAAATGTGCACTTCCTCTTGGCAAAGGCACCGCAAAGTAATGAAAGAGCCGAGATATGAGAAAAAACTGGACGTTTCCAGATATAGGAACGACACAGGAACAGCCGGCACACTTCGACTGTTTCGACACTTGTTTTCCCTTACTGACTACGAAGATAAAAAAAATATATGAGGATGCCGCTCGTGTAACTTAATTACAGTGAAAGTTAAGTAAATACACCTTTATTCCAAAACAGGCCTGTACAGAGGGGGGCGGGTCGAACGACCCCCCCCCAAAAAAAAATTCTGGAAGTCCATATTTTCTGTGATTATCCTTTTCATTGAACTGTACTTATGAAGTAATAAATAACAATCTTTAAACTTTCAACATTATAAGTAAAATTCTGTTAACCAAAGTCAGTACTTTGAATAACATCTAATTGGGTAGAAGGGCATAAACCGCATGCCCAGTTTTTCTTCTTAATATAACTAAAATAACATTTTCAAATATTTCATCGTGTTATACCTACATATGCAATGACATATATAGAAGAAAAGGTCCAGTTTTGGGAAAAACGACCCCCCCTCCCATAAAAAAAACTCTGGGTACGGGCCTGCAAAACAGTAAGTAATGAGGCTTAAAAGTGTTTAAACAACGAATGTTTTTCCCATTCCGATTAAGCATTTTATATAATATATAGGATCATGTCAAGATTAGCGAACCCAACATCTCCATATCAAGAACTGCGGACCCAATGATCTCCATGCAAAGAATGGCCAGCCCTTTCCGGTCCGAACTCCAATTCCACACGAGGGCTAGTACTAAACACGGCGAAACAGTGATTCATCTACACTGTTTCGCCGTGTTTAGTACATTTGACCCCCTGGGGGGGGTCAAATGTATTTTGCCTCGTTTAGTACTAGCCCCTGGGGGATCAAATGTCTGGCACCGAAATGTTCATGACTAGAACGGCGAAGCCGATTATTTCCATGTAAAGAATAATGAGCCCAATAATCTTCTTGTAAAGAATAGCGAACCCTCCTGCGAGTGAGTTCGCTAACCTTGACATGATCAATATATATATATATATATATATATATATATATATATATATATATATATATATATATATATATATATATATATATATATATATATATATCCCTTGCCACAAAATTCCCAGCTTCCTTTCTTTCTTTCCTTTCTTCCCATGCTGCTTTTTTTTTTTTTTTTTTTTATTGAGCTGGAGCTCTTGAAGGTCGGGGATTGATTTCAAGTTCAGCTGAAGGGTCGTGCTCTTTGAAGGTCAAGAAATTTCACTGTTGATTTCAGGTGTTCTATTCTTGGTCAATCTTTCAACTAAAGCTTGGTGCAGACATACGCATCGTGGCATGCAAATTGATCAAAGCATTTTCTTTCGCGTCATTACTATGTATATATACATATAAGTATATATATACTATGTATATATGTACATATATGTATATGTATATATATAAATATACATATGTATGTATATATATATATATATATATATATATATATATATATATATATATATATATATATATATAATTACAAAGCATATAGGAACCTAATCAGACTAATCAGACTCTGCAAATCTGTATAGAAACAATTCACATAATATATGAGAAATATTCAACGTCACTGACTGGCATTTTTACAGAGTAATGAAGCGAAAGAAAATGCTCTGATCAATTTGCACGCCACGATGTGTATGTATGCAACCAAGTTTCAGTTGAAAGATTGACCAAGAATAGAACGCCTGAAATCAGCAGTGAAACTTCTTGACCTTCAAAGAGCACGACCCTTCAAGCTGAACTTGAAATCAATCCCCGACCTTCAAGAGCCCCAGCTCAATAAAAGACAAAAAACAGCATGGGAAGACAGGAAAGAACGAAAAAGAGGAAGCTGGGAAATTTTGTGGCAAGGGAGGGGCGAGGGAGGCAGACTGACGAGGGTAAGGGGGAGGAAGAGGCAGGAAGGGGAATGGGAGAGACCAAACTGCCAGCCGCACCCCTTTCAGTAGTGGACCCGTCCCAGAGGAGGGGGAGATGGGGGGGAGGGAGGGACTGGTTTGTTGGACAAGACGGCGATGACACGGCTGTCAGACCATACTTGAATTGCGCCTGCTTTCCAGAGCTGTTTGGATTTCCCCAGGAAAAAGAATCGTCAATTCGGCCGTATGCGGGTCTCATTTCCTAAGAGAACTAAACAGCGATTTTATCTGAAAAGACATAAACTTCTGATAGATTTATCTTGGATGATGAGTAGTTCAACTTTGGGATTAATGTAGAATCTGTGCCACATCCTCATAACGAAATCCACCCTGAATTCCCGGTAACCACGAACCCTGGAATAACATGACGGGTGGGAGAACAGTTCATACCGAGCTGATATTAAAACAATATGGCCATAAACAGATATTTATTTATAGTGAATAATGGACATTTAATGATATCAACATGGTAAGAGACGTGTAGTCGATTCCCAGTCGGCCTAAATGAAGAAAAGGTGCCACACGTTAGGGAAGTAATGTTCCGTGGCCACATGACGGCGAGGTAATACAAAGGGCGCTAATGTAACCTACTTTTGTCGGGTGCCTCATAACCAAGGTTTATCGATCTCGCCGCCTCTGAAGGAGACTTTCTTGATTCTTGTTCTCATCTATATTCCACTGTACAGGACGAGACTCCTGTCGGCAACGTAGGGTGGTTCTCTCTTATCTTGCAATTTTTGCGGCAGCAGAATCGCCTTTGCTTTGATTATTACTCAGCATGCAGGCAAAGATATAATTTTTTAGCAAAGATCTTTCCCTTGAATAAGGGTGACTTAAAGAACAGCAGAAATAAAATACAATGTCTCTTAATCTTCGAATGCCGGATCAAAGCCAACAACCGAGTGAAACAAAGTTCTGCATTTTCGCAGCCACTTGCTCAATTTTCACAAAACCTCACGAGCAACCTTTTCACACTTACACCAACCTTACATGCTTGCTCATGTTTCTTGGATATTTAGCCCTTAAATGTGTTCATTTTCCAAAGGATCTTCCACCAAGCACTATCTTGGTCTCCTTTCGTCCTCACGCCGGCTCCCAGCCACAAGAAATATTTCAATAATACACATAATACGGTCTTCCCTTCTCTTTACGAACAAACCACACCAGCCAATCCTTTCACGAAAGCAAAATGTTCTTCCAGATTTTCGATCAAAGTCTGCCTCTTAGTTCTTCAACTCTTAGAGGTGTTCTTTTCATAAATAGCAGAAAGAGAGGTTTGAGACTAAAGAGGAAAAACTTAATGGTGTACAAGGGTGAAGATGCAACGTGGAGGGTGCTGAGGTTATGTGGCGTAAAGGGTACTGTAACATTCCTCAGACAAAGTTCATTGTCTCTTTCACTGTTTCATATTTTCATGAGAGGTCGAAGTGCACAAATTTGGGATAAAAAATTGAGACTGTAGTATGATGTGATTAACGATTGCAGATGATAATAGTGTTAGTTGGTGAGAGTGAAGAGAAGCTGTAAAAACTGGTAAAAATGTTTGTAAGCAAATAAAAGTGAGCGTGCATTTATCGAGAGGCAATTATTATGGTATATAAACAGAAGCCAGGGAAACCGAACAGGGTATTCACAGAGATCTTTCTCCAAATAACCGACCCAGACACAGATTCAGACTTGTGGAAAGCTTCTCTTTAAACCTTCATTTTATTCATAGCAGAGAAAATACTTTTTTATCATAATTGGTTCTTCTGCAGTACTTAATATCATCCAAACGGTCCTTGGACTAACCCTAGGTACCGAGCCCATGAGCATTACTGGGAATGTACTTTACGAAATGCTCTTGTCTTACATTGCCGAGGTGCGCGGCTATAGTCACACACAGGGAAGCTATTCCCAGAGACATACGGTGTAGCAAAGGGATCTGTTCAAGGGCCGCCGTTTACTGACATGTTTATGGCTACAACAAAGGAAAGTTTTCTGAACACCCGAAAACCTGCCAATTATTCTAGTATGTATAAGATAATATTTTCGTCAGCATCAGATACGAAGGAGAACCTCAGAATCTTGTAAATATTGTCCATTAAAGTTCTGTTGCTGATTTTGTGACAAAATCCTCACCGAACTTCTACAAGAAGAAAATAAAATGCAAATCCAATTAATATTACACATTCGGCGCAGGTAAGAGAGAGAGAGAGAGAGAGAGAGAGAGAGAGAGAGAGAGAGAGAGAGGAATAATAAAACAAAAGGGCGCCAACCTTAACGGAGGAAGACTAAATAATGCTAGACAAAAATACAACTAGGCCTATAATCACAGACAGGAGAGGAAGCATGTGTGCGCGTGACAGACGTACTAAACAATCGCAGATCAACCTTCGAATGAGAAAATTACATTTTGCTCGAAAATTGTAACAATAATTACCAATTGTTAACTCTGTCACTTTCTTCATTCATAGAACAAGTCAATAGAAAAGGCTGAGACTACAATCCAAGTCTTAAGGCTATTAAATAAGTGAACCTGAATACTGGAGCTGAAGATTTTCTAGTCTGAATTAATTAATGAATGAAGGAAATCCAACAAAAAAAACCTTCACAAACGACAGTTTACCCTAAAAAACTACTGTCATCGTGGAACATTACGCTTTAAACGCCAATTCCTGCTACAACACACAATTAATGCACAGGGAACAGGCGTATACCCACCTCAATATATAGAGGAAATATATCTCCGAACTTTGTATAAATTTCCCTCCCCACCCGTCTCTCTCTCTCTCTCTCTCACACAAAAACAAACTTTGCAATCCATCTTTTTTCTTTATTTTAATCAGCAGTGATGTGTAATGTCACTGACAACAGTTATCAATGGCGACTTAAAAAAACCCAGACATATTTAAAGAAGCGGGGAAACAGACACCACTTGATGACACAATAGATTAAGCCGATTCCTAAGCATGTCTAATTTTGTTCCTCATAACTGTGCTTGTTACAAGAAAAAGCCCTGACGTCACATCAATTTGGTCCCAACATTTCCTGCCCTGCAACTCAAGAGAGCTGGCAACAAACGCAAGCAGAAGGGAACGAGTTCAGCACCGTGGAAGGTATAAGATCAGCGGGAAATGTCGAAAGATTACTTGCGAGGCAAACTGACGTTGCTCGTCTAAACGCTACGTCGCTTTCATGAACCAGCACCACATCCTCGACACGTGCCCAGATGTTTGCCTTCGTTTATGGAGCGTATACACACATGCATTCGTAAATATGTACACACACACACACACATACTGCATACATATATGTATCAAAGTCACCATTCAGCGATTATGACGCTCAGTTCAATAGCGAAAGGACCTAGATTCGAATCCTGAAGTTAGATGGACCATTGTAAGCGCATTATGTGACAATCCACTGCGCCTTTGTGGCCCTAAAACAGATGTTTCTGCACCTGCTAGTTAACTGACTCAAGTGGTTCACTTGAAGAATGGAGAAGGGCATGAGGCTCGCACCCTACTCATAAAATACTTCCTGAAAGTGGGAAAGGTAATAGTTTTTTGAAGTCAGGCCTACAATCGGAAAGGGTTATATACCGGTACTCTGTATATATATATATATATATATATATATATATATATATATATATATATATATATATATATATATATATATATATATATATATATATACATGTACTTTCGGAAATGCTTGTAATGAAAAGAGTATCGTGGCAACAGGTTCCAATCCTCGGACCAAAGTGAATCTATTCTGCACACTTTAAAATTAACCAGTGGGGGAGACTGGCTAGCTCCAGGTTGAATGGCGTCTAGACCAAACGTGTTATTATTATCCGTAGACTAACATTATTACCAATTAAAAACCAACTATATATATATATATATATATATATATATATATATATATATATATATATATAAAGTTTGTATGTCATTAAATTTACTCATGGCATCTTTACACATTCAAATATTGCGACGGCAATAAACATCGAATTTCTTACACCCAGAAGGAATCCTAAATCGTAATGCTCCTACCTGAACAACATTCGAACCTATGCCTTCGGATTGAAACTAGGCCTACAGTGACTTCTCTCATTGTCGAATTCAAGTTCTGTTTGTTAAAAAAAATATATGTATGTACGGTATCTGGTCATGTGTTGCAAATTTATTAAGTTACGCATTCCAGAATTCGGCTGAAATGTTCATAACAAAGCAGGAGTCAACTAATATCTCTCTTGAGAGCTGACAAGATGAAGTCACTGTCACCACTGTTCCAATACACAAAAGGTATAACCTGCAGGGTAAGAGCACTCATCATAGTTATGTAATCAGTTCTGAGGGAAGTTACTGCCAAGATGAAGTGATTTCGATATTACAAACATACATACACACACATACATACAAACACATACACAGGTATATATATATATAATACATATATATATATATATATATATATATATATATATATATATATATATATATATATATATATATATATGTGTATGGCACTCAGAAATATTTATTCCTGAACAGGACATATGTCAAAGTCAATAAATAACACCAACGAGAACTCTGTCAGTCTATCTAAGTACACAAGGAAGTTCATCGGCCTTTCTGATAGAACCGGTTGAATGCAGAATTTAGCTGAATGCCTCCTAAACACGCACACTCAGTGCCCCAGGATTCACCTGAAAAATTAATAAGGCTTGCTGACTGGGAGTTCAAAGGACCCTTAAAACACACACACACACACACACACTCTCTCTCTCTCTCTCTCTCTCTCTCATGTGCCCGGCTGGCTATAACGCGTACTCTTACCAACAAGAACATAATTGCAAGATTCCTGCACAGAATGATTAATAACAAATCGATACGAATAGCAGACATGCCACATGAAACGTAAATGCTAAACTTAGAGTCAAATTACATCGCAATCGCTGAGGGCAGAGCAGAAGAAAGGACTGAAGTTTGGCGGGCACACCCAACTGAGAGAGAAGCCTCGTGTTTAGGATCTGGATTCATTTGCACAGGAGATTGGATATGAACCTGCATTACATTAGACGTAGAGCAAACCTCACATCATGTCAAGAGTTGTGATTTACTAAACTGGCTTCCCATATGCAAGGTCATCGTCTTCGAGAATATCTGACCAACGTTAATAATGATGATAATGATTCTGTATATGAAAATGGATAATAAACGTGCGCATACACACGTACACCAGTCAGTTAAACCAAGTGTTTAAAACTGTACTGACAGTGACTGATAAAAAGGTGTGGTAGTTCATTAAGATTATTTCTGATAAGATTCAAGCCTTTTCTGCTGAAAACTTCCCACTGTTCTGAATAAGCTTCTCAGCAATTTCGTTTCTTTTCTTCACGTAGTGATTTTTTTTTTTTAAATAATATTTTCTAGTGTTTTCCAATGAAGATTTTCGTATGACCTTCTGAAAGGCAAGTGCGTTCATAGCCCGAGAGTATGGTTCCCGCTGAAGCTTGAATTATCTTCAAACGCACTTTCTCATCAAGTTTTCGGACGCACACTGGCGGTATGATAAAGATGCGGCGTCTTCTATCTAGACACTGTCAACTTATGTAGGTGCTTTGTAACGCGCTTATAAAATTAATTAGATATGGCTGACATATGGTTGCCAGCGATATCTTCAGTGTTATTGTGCGTAATTTCAAATTCTAAAGGATCAGGATCTAGTGTGAGCACATTTAAAAATAAGAACTGATTTTATTTGATTTTATTAACAATGTTACCATCACGACAGCATGAAAAATACAGCTTGATTTTTCCATTACCTTCACGTAAAGAATAATGTTCCTCCCACCTTTACTTAACTAATTTTAAGTTAATTCTTTTGTGTATTCCCACCTTTACTTAACTCATTTTAAGTCAAGTCTTTTGTGTATAACTCTCTTTAAGCCCTTCGCAGAAAGTATGCTGGCTTATACAAAAACCGTTTGTTGTGACAATATCTCCAAGAAATTGCAAACTCATTCGGATGTTGGATACCCCTCCGCCCCACGTCCTACGCCTACCGCTGCTGTTAACAAGAATTTTTCCAAGCATTCTTTGCAGCCCTAAGCCTCTGACAACACTTTACCCTTCCATCCTATTTCCTTCGCCGGTGTCCGAAGTGAATCGAGTTTCCAAGAAGGGCTTAGATTTCTAAGCCCAGTGTTAGGCTTCTAATCTTTCTTCTGTTGAAAACAGAAAACATAAAGCAGCATCTCACTTCTATCAACATTTTGGGAGTTCAGGCTACTTCGACCTTGTAAGGAGATCTTAGGGTGCAATTTGCTAGAGTAGCTTCAAAGCTCTTTGTCAAACTATACATAATCTCGCATCCGGTACGCTTCCACTTTTGCTTCCGCAATCGATGAGCATAATTAGGAAGCAATTTGTCCGCTCAATGTAGTCGATTGATTGACTGATTATCTGATTATCAAAGGTCATCGACACCGAAAAATATATTAGTAAAATAAAAACAAAATAGTAAAATGGTAAAAAAAAAATCCGTAAGTAACAAAAATGATTAAAATCACGAACGCTTAGAATTATAAAAGCTCTTGAAACAGTATACTGTCACAAGAGTTTACCATTAAAAATAAATCACATTGTGTTAAGAAGTCTACTTAAAAATATCACTGATAAAATTTTACTTTCTCTCCGAGAAGGCAACCAGCAAGTGTTACACAGTCAACAGGTCAGAACAATCATCACAGAAATCAATGGGTTAAACGCGTGTGTCTAATCCTCATCTCTTGGCATATTACTGTAGACCTATGGGAGAGATGATTTGAAAATTTGACATTTTCTGGTTACTGCCATCCAGACTTTTCCATCCTAATTTGCCAAACTTCCTTTACTTTTATCCGCATTGCTGGAAAAATTCTAGAGGGCACAGGAATCAGTCTTTCTATAGCATTTGATGCAGTACTCTTTGCCAAACTGCCTGCCATTTCAGTGTCTGTTATACCTATGTGGTGTGGTACCCAGGTAAAGTTAGTTTCTATAAAATAATGATTAACTAATCTCTAATATAACTGGGTGCTTGGTATTAAACCATCCCAGAGATTGCAGTACGGCCCGTTATATAGTTTTCCTTGCCAAGCTTTCAAATTTCCTTTGAAACTTAAAATTCATATATTTCTGCAGTCAAAATTGATGACACACTGCATAAATAACCATTGTGCTTAATATCTGGCAAAACGGCTACAAATCCAACGCTATCATCATTGTGATTAAAGCATGTTCTAAAAAGGAAGCTCGCATTATTTCTCACGTCTCTTGCTTTCCTGCATTCAGAAATTTACATTTAATTTCTGGTAATTGCCATAGCAGAACTGGAGAATATTTGCAAAGCAGTATACTACAGTCTGTTAGGCTTGAATTATACAAAACCTCCTTTTTTTCTGACTGAAGTCTTCAAAATATCAGAAATGCTTTAATAAAAATGGTTACGCTCTAAGGGTCACGCAGGTGAACATTCACCATCGTCTCCCTATTTTACAAAGGGTTAAAGCTGGTCACCAACAGGCTGTCTTTTCCTCTCAGAATTTTTCCAATACCTGGAAAAGTATTTTCGGTATATATCTGAATTATGATACTCAAAATGAATGTCTTTCTGTTTTCTGCAGCATCTTTAATCTTCACATATGGGATTTCATCTGGCCCGGCTGTTGATCCTTTAGCTTTTGCTACAGCAGACTCAAATTCTCTTAAAGAGAAAGGCACACTGTTAGGTTCTAGTCTATATGGAGTGAAAACAATTTTTCTGTTGTTCTTCTCTATGGTAATAGTTTGCATAGGCTTTGTCATGGGATTTCTTTGGTACATCAGCAATGTGACTGGCAAGACTCTCAGCCGCTGCAAAATTTTCATTGTTTATTTTCAGTACTGGTGCTTTTCTGACTTTTTCCAGACCAATTTATAATTGAAATAAATATACACTGACATTATGTACTGCTTGCAATCAGGTTTGCAATTGGAGATGAGTGTGCGGGGTGTCGTGGCAAACACTGAATAATGTTCCCCATGATTTCCAACAGCTGGGATATATGTTGAGTGATACAATAAATATTCCCATGGGCAAGGAATCTTGGAACTGCCCATCATTGTCTCCCGCAGTGCAAATCAAACAGAGCATATCTCATGGATAATAATTATAAGTTCATCTCATTTAGCTCTTAACCCTTGGCAGTTTCAATGCACCATGAAATAGAATTTGTTAACTTTTGGAACCATCAATTAGGTTCCCTCTCATAAATTTTGGTCCAGATTTTTTTTTCTGTGGTCAGGGACTTTTGGTGGTATTTTTTCTTGGTTTGGAGTGATCTTTCACTTTCTAAAATCCAGCATATTTGTCATCAGCCTTTTCTGCTGAAGGCTCACCAGCAGGAGCTTCTGTCTCCACTAAGATAAAGGAGGTGCAGTTATGGCTGGAGTGTTTTCCAAGCTTGCCTTGAAAGGCTGACAACTGCCAGCCCTACCTCTGAAAAGATTACAAGCAACAAAAGAAGTTGGTTATAGTCCAGCCTCCAGAGAGGCAGAATCGCCAGCAGGTGTTAGCACTGGTCCAGCATTTACTGGTCAAGCCTCTGTAGGGGCTGTGGGTCACAGTGGGTGCTCCCACATTTAATAGGTGTTTTTCCCAGCTTACATTTTCAGTCTGGGGCTATTTTTATTTGGTACCTTGTTTTTATCAGTAACATTATGCTCATTTTTGACATATCTATTATTTGTAGATTCATTCATTTCTGGTAGTGGTCTTTTACGTGATTCATTTTCTTATCTCCTTCTAATATTCCCGCTTGCACTGATAAGTACCGGCAGATGTTTTTCAAAACATGACAGAGCCCAAGACTCTTCCAGACATCTGTAAAGCACTGGAAAATATCAAGCTGGCGAAGACAACATACGACGTAGCAAGAAAAGAATACGTCCCGGAGGACCTTACAAGAACAAAGTATGCCCCCCGCTCTCCCCAGCCTACATGGGGCCACGCCGCATATTACAACGCCCAGAGAAAGCACATCAGCTGACAGTGGATGGGAGAATCACCTGGGTCTCCAAAGACGGATTAAAACCAGCCTACATCCCAGACTGCGACCCACCGCCCCAGGCTTACTTTTGGGTGGTGGGGGAAGAGTACTGCGAGGTCCCGATCTGTCGCCAAGACCCTCAGGGAATCCAAGGCCTAAAGACCTTTAGACCTTGAGGGAATCCTCGCTTCAAAACAAAATTTACGTGACTCAATGAGTACTCTCAAGAAACACAGACCCAGCGCTCCTGATTCAAACGATCTTTTATGTATTTTCCAGAAGCTACTCTATGTCCTTGTTAGAACTGTAATTACTAATATAAGTCAGGCATTGCAAGCTTTCCAACCATATGTATTTGAAATCTCTTCCTGAATTGTATACAGAACTGTTCACCATTCTTCAGGTGTGAAAAAACATCTGACTGTATATAGAAGTCCCTCTGTTTTTTCCTACTGTCGAATGCTACTTTTTTGCTCGCAAGAGTTCTTGACCTGTCAGAGATTTTGTGTCAATAGATCAGAATACCCCTTGACTCTGCCTCTTACTTGCTGCCTCGTTATAACTTCAATCAACAATTTGTTCCTATTCTGGTGAGTTTTTTGGTTGTCTGCCAACACATTTGATTGTATCTATTAATTTCGGAGAAATTTACATTACTGTTATTTAAGTTTGGGTTCAGGTATTTAATATAAGAACTGGATACAAAGACCCCAGGGATTATTTCATACTCTTATTTTCTTTGAGTCGTTATTCATTTTGGAATTGTATGGCCATAATGTTTTAATGCTGAAACCAGATGGGAGAGAGGGAGAAGCCACTACAGATCTTTCCTTTGCCTTGGCTCGCTGCCAGTGTCAACATGTTTGAAGGCCCATGGATAACAAACTTGTCAAGGGACCTTTCCATGAATAATATACTGAAAAAATTACTTGAAAATATTAAAAAGATACAGACTTGTCATGGAGGATCATTTCTCCACTAATGACATCCGTAGCAAAATGACTCCCAAATGTCAATCCCCTACCCTACCCCGAAGAGATGGCACCAACACATTTAGAGATGCCCAAGTGTAGGCTTAACATGGTTGTTGGGACCGAGAATATTACAAGAATAATATTATCCCCACTCTAATTATATAGGTGGAGAAACTGGATATAATGCTAGGGGTCTTGACCCAAACGTCAACCTACCCCTGGAATGTATGGGCTGAACATTGAGGTAATTCCTCTCTCAAGGTACCAATTGACAGGTCATATTAATAGCAATCAGGTCCAAACATTATCGGACGGTAGACACTCCCCTCACAGTTCCTTTTTTTTTTAACTTTAAATATCAACCCCAGTCCCAACCAAGATACCTTTTTCCATCTGTCAAGAAAGAAAATTTATCGAAAGATGAAAAAATCCACACACCATTTGAATGAAAAAGATAAAGAACATACTGGACAGGACTATTGGACTCGAACGCGAGAATTAATTCCAAGCGTTCAAAAGCTCCCCTCATCACTGCAAGGTACTCCTTCATTGAGTGGGCACTCAGTGAAGTGGTATTTTTCACAACTGTAGGTTTCTATAGGTATGATTAGAACAACCATTCTGTTATGCGAACTGCAGGCATTCTCATAACACACGTTAGGCCACCCCTTCCCCAACTTACTCTGATGCATTTAATATAGGTCGCTCTGCAGATTCGATGACTGGTTTTTCACTGGCTGTTCTCTTTCCCTCTCTGGTAGAGAGGAATCTCGCTCCCTCCAGAGTTAAGCGCCACTCATTTCTCTTCCCCATCTTTTCTTGCTTTCTTCGAGTCCATTCTCGTTCAAGGAATTGACTTCTACATACCAATGCTTATTTTTTTTTAATAATTATTGGATACGGAAAGCACAACTAACTAGTATATAATGACTGTGGAACCTGGTGGCCCTCAACAGAAACCTTTCAATATAGCATCACTATTATGCTCAAAAGTAACTACTGAAATATTAATCCTCAAGATTATTTAACTGTCATGAAACACGATATAATTTTTAATATAAATAACCAGTTGTTAAACCACATAAAATGTACATTTTTTTCTGAACAAAGGCCTGTTGTGAAACCGGTTGTGGGACACTTTTTTTTTTTTTTACCACATGTAAGCCAGTTGTAAAGCCTGAAAAATAAAGACTACTACTGTATGACTTGCAGAAAAGACTACTTCAAAAAACGATAATTACCCGTTGTCTCACATTCTTTCGTCATGCAAGTTTGAGGGAATAATCTTCAATAGCAATACCAAATAAATGGCAGAAATGTCTCTAGTAGTCATAATTATCTAATCAACAAACTAAAAAAATATCTATTTATATTCTCTCTCTCTCACTCGTGTACTCTATATTTCTCTTTGCTTATTTAATATACAATTCGACCCAGTTTGCTCTTATGACCTAAGAAAAGTTAAGTGTACCTTAGTTTAACCAGATCACTGAGCTGATGAACAGCTCTCCTAGGACTGGCCCGAAGGATTAAATTTATTTTACGTGGCTAAGAACCAATTGGTTACATAACAACGGGACCTACAGCTTATTGTGGAATCCGAACCACATTAGAGCGAGAAATGAATTTCTATCACCAGAGATAAATTTCTCTAATTCTACACTGGCCGGTCGGAAAATCGAACGCGGGGCCAACAGAGTGCTAGCCGAGAACGATACCAACCGGTCCAATGAGGAACTTATACTGTGAGTAGAAGCCATGTTTAGTCTGTTGTTATTATTATTATTATTATTATTATTATTATTATTATTATTATATGAAACCTATTCACATGGAACAAGCACACAGGGGCCATTGACTTGAAATTCAAACTTCCAAAGAATGCTGGTTTCAACCTCCCACCGCAGACCCCACAATGCAGCAGTAAGTGGTCATGATACAGAGTCAGTGATTTTTCATCGCTCTGGGGGAGACGCCAACACGTGACATCTGAGTAGCGTTCCACAACACTAACAACCTTTATACCAGCGGATCAGCATTTTCGTTCCCCAAGGATTATGCAAGAACCATGCTTGTCTACTAGGTCGCTACAAAATGCCAACAGAATAAATGACCTGAAATCGACTGATTTATTCTCGAGATCAGGCCTAGTTTTGATTAGCTGTGCAGGCGGAAATGTAGTTACAGGGGGGAACCCAACACGTTTGGGACCAAGGCCCAATGCCAGCTTATGCCCGTGACACATAAACACGTGTCTGGAAGGGCTGAGAAGCCTGGCACTTAGACAAGGAACGCTATTGGGAATTTATTATTTCTGTATTATATTTCAAGTTCCTCGCTGAGGCTTGCATGTTCCTAACCTCACAAAAGCAAAAGGCTACTTCATTCTGAGGCGTTTTCTGTTTCACCTACAAAGCTTTATAGTTTTACAGTACAACTATCAGAGAGAGAGAGAGAGAGAGAGAGAGAGAGAGAGAGAGAGAGAGAGAGAGACTAAAACAAACAAAGAAAACTTGAAGGAACTTATGTTTATGGCTACAATAACAGACCACTGCACTGCTGGGGACAGCAAACGAAAGGAGGAATGAAATGTCATCGGACTACCCCAGACGACGTTGACACTGATGATGCGATAAAACATGCGAGAGGAAATTAAATTGCCAAGATAGTGGGCGAGAGAGCTGGAGCCTGGTGTGGTGGGAGAACGTGGGACAGCAAAATAATAATAGGGGTAGAAGGGAGAATCACGTACCTTTGTAAATACGTTTGGGGGTAAAGCATTCATTCCATCGAACGTGTGTTTTCCGGTACGTGATTATAGTTTATATATATATATATATATATATATATATATATATATATATATATATATATATATATATATATATATATATATATATATATATAAGATAAAATCACGAAGGAAACGGAAACACTGGAGTGCTGCGAGGCCTTTCGACACTAGTCCTTTACTTAGCAGACTAGTGTCGAAAGGCCTCGCAGCACTCCAGTGTTTCAGTTTCCTAAATGATTTTATCTTTATTTATATATTCATCACGTTCCATATTTTCGTGACTCACTTATACACACACACACACACACATATATATATATATATATATATATATATATATATATATATATATATATATATATATATATATATATCTAATGTTAAATTGTTTCCGGAGGGTGTGGCTAACATTCACACTTGAAGTGCTGAATCATCTGCAGAAAACTTTCACAGTGCCACCTCATACGCCTGCACAATATAATCATTGGCACTGCATCCATGCAGCCTACACACTTGGCACCATTAACCTCTACACTGATCACACATTCACGCTTGTTGGATATCAGAATATCAGACGCTTCCTTTCCAGTAACCCTTTCAAGGCAACTATCAGGTATTTTCTAGAGCTGTATTCTTCTTCTCCTTCCCTCCTAAACACATGCGAAATTGTTTACTTTTTTCACCGACCTATCGTCTTCCATTATTTCCACTCGATCAAATCATATAACAACACACTAGAACATCCTATAACCTGCACTAACCTTCTTGCCACTTAAAATAATATATATTCACATTTCTTGCTTTCAATTCTTCATTTCACCGCACATACTACACATGTAGTTCATCCAAACAGCTTTCGTTAAAATCTGACTTGCCCTCTCCACAGCCATGGGCATACACTGATATTCTATACTGTTGATTTTTCCTACACTGATTTTCAGCCCTCTCTTTTCCATTCCATTCCTCTTTCTTTTACCCCGTTCCACGACTTCTTTCTTTGACCGTTGTTTGCACGTGGCATATATCTACTCTCAGTTTGGACCCCTTTGGAGCTTCCTGCAGTGCAATGATAAACAATAAAGGACTCAATAGTGACCCTTGATAGATATCAAAATTTACCTTAAATTCTTCATACATGCTGACGTTCTTCATTCCAGAACTTATATAGTAATGTGGTAACCCACAGCTTGACAAGTCTTTCTGGACTCTCCGTTCTCATAACGCCCATTTCACTGCTTGCCTTGCAGCTCTGTCCAATGGCCCCTGAAGACCTACAAAAACAAGGTACAACCTCTTCCTTTACAAATGGTATGTTTCATGCGCTGACGTCAGTATAGGTTTCCTAAGTCTTGATTTCTTAGGACTAATTTAATGTGATACCTTCCTCTACTTTCCTGTGGGAATGTAGGTGTGTGGCTGATGGCGAGGTCTTACGTGGCATTGCCTGACTATTGAAGGAAAGATTCTGTACTAAACACTGGCAGGAGCTGTCATGGCAGACGACGTTGTCCCTGGAGGAGCAATTACTGCTGGAGTCATGTTCGACACTACAAAATAAAGGAAGCGTGGCAAGTGCAATAAACAATCTTTATCTCAACATTCAAGTAACACCAGACAACTCATTCCCATCTGCAAGATACCTATGAATCCCTCAGAGAACCTAGGAGACGTAGGAATGAGACACATTCCTCAGTTTTCGAACGAATGGGAGTATTTCTAGCTATTTCCCATAAGACGAAGTAAATACGTGCAATATTAATCTGTGCTCATTATCATAACTGACTGATTGATTTGTGAAGCTGAAGTTGTCAAGCCAAGCGCCAAGCACTTTCAGCCATTAAGCGCTGGATAAGAAGAAGAGTAGGAGTGGTTGAACAGCAAGATAATGGGATCCGAAAAACAAAGGAAATCAAATGCAAGGATGTAGAAGGTGGAACTGGGAGGATATTCCATAGTTACAGTAAGGAGTAACTGTTAGAGGAGTTGGACTGCAAGACTAAAGAAAGGGAGTGAAAACGGAGGTAAAGAGGCTAAAAAGTAGACGCAGCGTAGCTTGTGGCTGGAGGGAGGGAGGGAGGGAGGGAGGGAGGCTGCAAACACTCTTACTATTGCCTTTATTACTACTGAAAAGCCACAAGTAAGAGAGGGTATAATTTGTCGTGAAATTTCAAGTGTACATTCTATTCAAAGTCTTCATTATTATTATTATTATTATTATTATTATTATTATTGTTGTTGTTACTGGAACTGGAATATCAAGTTCAGGCCACAGGCCAAGCGCTGGGACCTATGAGGTCATTCAGCGCTGAGAATAACCTTAAAACACATGTTAGGACAGGTTGGAAAGTAAAGTAAGATGAAAGAAAGAGAATATGACCGGAGGAACGGTAAAGGGAATGAAAAGGGTTGCAGCTAAGGGCCGAAGGGAAGCTGCAAAGAACCCTACATAATGCTTACAGTACACTGTGTAAAGTGCACTGATAACTATTATTATTATTATTATTATTACCAAGTCACAATGTTTCTATTATTATTGTTATTATTACTATTATTATTATTATTATTATTATTATTATTATTATTATTATTATTATTATTATTATTATTATTATTACCAAGTCATGATGTTTCTGTCATTACTAATAATACTTTTGACATTATTAGAGTTACTGACCTTGTTACCATCATCATAACTCTCCTTTTATATATATATTTTATTAACATAACTCCTAAGAAACAAAATGTTCATACTGCAAACATTGGTAGTTGTTTAGTACCTGACTAAGTCTGAGCTCCATTTTCCTCGCCACTCAAATTCAAAGATAGAGGCGCGAAGATTTTTTCAATGTGTGTTTAGTCATTTTTAACAAAATTACAAACTTCTGTTACAATGGATGTATGTTTAGGAATTTATGCCAGAAATCTTATAGTGCTGCGTTTAACTGCTCTCTTACAAACATAGATTTTGGAACAAAGAAAATATATAGCACTGAAAATCTTGTCCATAAGAAAATACATGGCACCCGTACATTGGGGTTTAATCGTGATCATGCTTTATGACGTTAAGTGAAAGTTCATATCAACAAGAGTAAGGTTATGCTTGTAAATGGGAACCAGGAAGATGAAACAATGAATGTAAGTGACTGATCTGTATAGGTATTTGTAGGTGAATGCAGTTCTCCATTGGGGTGGGTAGAGCTCTCAGCTAGCACTCTGCTGGCCCAGCGTTCGACTCTCCGGGCGGCCAATGAAGAATAAGAGGAATTTATTTCTGGTGATAGAAATTCACACAATAAGCTGTAGGTCCCGTTGCTAGGTAACCAGCTGGTTCTAAGCCACGTAAAATAAATCTAATCCTTCGGGCCAGCCCTAGGAGAGCTGTTAATCAGCTCAGTGGCCTGGCTAAACTAAGATACACTTTAACTTTTTGTAGGTAAATGTAACGGTTGATGGTAAGATGAGAACAGGTGAATTACACAAGAGGTAAAACAAGGAAAGTAACGGAGTGAAGGCAAAACATTTTGGAAAGAAGAAGAGTGTCTATGGAAGAAAAAGTGTATGGAAGAGAAGAGTGGGTGATGAATATGAAGGGAAAACTTGAAGATGTTGGGATGAAATGTTTACATCGTAAATGTGAAGCATGAAAGATTACAGGGTGAGGAAATGTCGAATTACACAGAAGTATTGAAAAGGTTCTAACAGTGAAATGATGGCTCATAGCGTTGCGAGACAGATCTGGTCAAGTGGAGAGAATGGAGGACCATTCGTCGGTGAAAAGAATATATAATTCTAAATTATTGGGAAGAAGGCGAGGAAGACCTAACATTTGCTAATTACAGTGGAGGTGGTGCTAGAACAAAAATTCTTCAATATTCAGCATGCGAGAGAGTGCATGCAAAACAGAGGTGAATAAAGCACAGTATGTAGGAAAGTTCGATGCATTACTGATGAACCTAAATAAAGCTTACTGCCGAATGAATGTATATATATATATATATATATATATATATATATATATATATATATATATATATATATTGTATATATATATGTGATATATATAAGCCCACAGCCCATTTCCGGAAAGTGCTTACACTCAAACTGAGCACCGTGATCGAGTGATGAAGCCTCAGCCCACGATTGCTAGGTCCCGCCAACCCATCCAGCTGTAAGCAGGTACCAGCATCTGCTAGGGTCAAGAAAAAAGGACGTGGGGCTAGCAACGCCATCCTAAAGACCTGCTAAATCTAAGTTTTGTTAGAAAAGTTCCTTCCTATTTATACAACCGCAAGCAAACGATCGCAAAAGTGTAAGATCATATGTGCAGGCACAGATTCAGAAACGGCTGAGCATGTCCGACAGCGCGAGTCAGATGTTCTCTCTCCGCTGTTGAAAATTGACCTACATCACTGCATTGGTGCGCAATGTCATGCACACCCGGGAGAGGAGCAGCGTTTCCCTTTAGTTTGTCAGTTGCTTTTCCAAATAATGAATTGTGAAAGGTCAAAGTCGTAATTTACCAACAGTTACTTCCCGCTATGCTGAACTTGGAACTCATCTGAATTCCATGGAGATCCCACGTTAGCTTTAACAAAAGTCAATATGAAAAAGCGTCAATATCTTGCTGTATAAACACTAATATACATAAAGAAATGATATCCTTGCATATCTGCAAACACAGAAAGAAGCATACGTATTTTATTTTGATCAAAGAGAAAGGATTTATTGTCATTCATCTTTTACTGCGTTAAACACTGTACTGCATACGAATCAGTGTCAAAGAGCCTTCTTCTTCTTCTCTGTAGAAAACTTACTCCTGACATCTCTACTGATCCACTGCGATTCTCACCTTCATATTAAACCGGCATTTTTCCAAGTGGGTCAGGGTCATTAGAAACTGACCTTAACGCACGACCAATGAGATTTCATTTGCTTGCAATTCCATCTCCGGCAAAGCACACCATCTGTGTTATCTACGTTCCGCAGAAGACTCTCAGGCCGGTTCTCAAGAGGAAAACGTTTTTCTAATCGTTGAAACAAAAATCCATTACAAGTTACTTAAAAAAAAAATGTAATTCTTTAAACAGTGTTGAAATGTCAAAATTTACGCCTAACGCCCCCCCACCTCTCTCTCTCTGAAAAATAAGCTGTATATTGCTCTAAAAGATATTAAATCACTCCTTCCTGCTTTCCGCAAAATTATAAGATTTGCAAAACCTATACGTCGCTGACAGAAAACCAGATTCTCACAGCATACGCCATAATACTGAATAACTAAATACCGTTGGAGTGTCCCATCATCACTATTGTTGATACTGGCTATTGAGAATTCACATTTCCTCCGCGAGACACAAATAACCCGACAGAAAAACATAATAGCGAAACTGACGGTGACATTGGCACTTGGTGGCGGGAAAGGCATTATTCAGGAACATCGCAAACATTTAACCTACTTTCTAGCAATTTCAGTACAATGTTGAATATCACTTCAGTGAAATTTAAAAATAAATATACGAAGGATATTAGAAAAACAGTAAAAGCAAACGGGAATACAAAATTCGGCTTCATTCAAGAAACGCTTAACCGTTCGACCGTGGTTAATCTGTAGAGCAACTGCGCTGAGGACTTGCACGGCGAACGCCAACCGTAAATAAGTTCCTCTTTCTCCTTTGAGAACCTGCGCAGAAAAACGAAGCCAGACGAGAAGTTCTTGCTGGCTGAAGTGTCAGACTATTCGCTATGGGGGAATCTCATTAGCTCCGAAGGAGTTCAGATTGACACGCTGAGTTCGTCACTAAACACAGATACAACCGAAAGGCCTTTACGTCAACTCGGTCTGAAATCCGTTATTGAATGGATGGATGGGTAAGGAAGCTTTGTCACTGAGAAAGTCTCTTTCTCCTCCTAATTTTTCCCAAAGTTCTCACACTCGTCGCTCATGCATTCCACTGAGACGAATTTACCTTACAGATTGAAAATTCTTGACCGTTAGGCACGTAGCCACACCCCACTAACTTAGCCACACCACCCCCCCAACGTAACCACAACACCCCCTTCACGAGGGGAGTTTTCATTTCCTCAAATGGAAAAACCGAATCGTTGAATCCCTGTAGGGAGGTAGTGCCCGCGGTGCACCTCACGCTGTGCACTGTAGGCATTATCTAAGGTTCTTCGCAGCGTCCCCTCGACCCCCAACTGCAACCCCTTTTATTCTTTTTACTGTACCTCCGTTCATGTTCTCTTTCTTACATCTTACTTTCCAACTTCTCCCATTTCTACTCTGTTTCCCTTTCAACGCTGAATGACCTCATAGGTCCCAGAGCTTGGGCTTTGGCCTAAATTTTATATTCCATTCCATTTCGAATCGCTGACATAACATCTTTAGAGAAAAAACATCACGTAAAGCCTTACGCGCAGCATTTCTTTACATAAACCTGCTCTCTTATGGAATATTCTTTCCACTCTGTGGTGTGTACCAGAAAATAAATGCTGGTTTCCCCTTTCAGCAAGCGGATAAAAGGCGCGTTACACGGAACTGCCCATTTCCGCTTTTCACATCCGCAGCCAAAGTCTGCTTTTACCATTTTTACGTCCAAACTTGTGAATGTATTCCTGCTTTCATCCCATTCCTTAAATAAGGCTTGGCTGGTTTCTGTCATTAATTCATCGTCTGAAGAACTACTCTTACTCTCAATTTATTCGCGATTGTATCGGCTGTACCTCACTAGAAGCAGTGAGGCGAGTAACCCTAAAATTGTATCAGTCTGTAACGAAGTCATCTAAATCCACGTCAATGTTCATCAGATTCATCTGCTGGGAAATTAGTGGTGTTATGTGCGAATCTGCAACCAAGTACTGTTTAACTACGTATATCTGTAGATGTAGCGCGTCTGTAATATGCAGATGAAATGTTTGTTACGTTAAACTCTCCCTAAAGACTAATACAACGTTTAGGACATGGATGCACTGTCCCGTTTACACCTGCAAGTTAGCCTTACATGTGCTGTATTCAATGGTTTTGAAAATCAAGCGTGCGCTGCATAATTAAGAAAGTCTGACTCATGTCTATCGGCAGTTATGGTAAGCTTGGGTTTGATTCATCTGCGGCAAGCTCTTTCTTTTCTTTAGATGCTCTGCAACTACTGTAGAAATTTGTTACTATTCATATCCGGCCTCATTACTGCGCAAGCAGTAAAAACAATTTTGTGCTATCGCATTTTTATATTTTCAAGTGCACAAATGGTAAATCAGTAATATTTATGAATACGAATAAACAGGGAAAAATTGACATTAATCAGAACAGATTACAGTAAGATGATACAACAATTAAAGACAATAAATCGAGAACACTACATGACCAAATATAAAAGTAAAACACAGGCATTGTACGTCACCAGCGTCAGCGTAGGTTTCACTTTCCTGCCGTGATGACAAGTGGCGTTGGAGATTTTCCCACAGCTCTCTCACTCTCATGAAAATAAAAGGCGCCAGAATCAAGGAGAGGAAAGTGGTCCGTTGCACGCCATTCTGAAATGAACAGAATTACACAACTATCTCTCTCTCTCTGTCTCACACACACACACATATATATACACACACACACACACACACACACACACATATATATATATATATATATATATATATATATATATATATATATATATATAATTTCGAAGATGCAATAAACACACAGTATGAAAAACCAACTCACCTTTATATATTTATATATATACGCTGAAAGAATCAGTAAATAAACGACACTGAAAAGCCAGGTCTAACGACGGGAGGAGGACGAGCGACTGGAAGAGCAGGAAGAAGGTTCCAGGGAAAATCACCACGCCCGCTAAAGTGGGGTGGCGGTGGTTTGGCTGTTCAATTTAGCTACAAAAGTTTTCATAAAAAGGTCCTTACAGAACAACTAACTGATGGGGAGAAGTGGCCCTAGTGAGAATTTTAATGCGTTTGTAACTTACATCAGCCTTACATTTTTTTGCGTGTTCTCGAACACTGGAAAATTCAGGAGCTGACAATCTGACACCTGGTTCTAAAAAGTGCGTTACACGGAACTGCCCATTTCCGCTTTTCACATCCGCAGCCGAAATCTGCTGTCAGCATACAACCATTTTTACATCTGAGCTTTGTGAATGCTGTGAACGTATTCCTGCTTTCATCCCCTCCGTTAAACGATGCTTTCATTTTGAACAAAGAGCCGACCGTCCGTGAATTAACGGAGAAATCTGACATTTTATGACAGGGCAGGACTGTTCGGTCAACCGTTGTGTCAGGGTGAAATATCCTTTATTGCGCAATTATGGAACACTTGCATAAAACGGCATTCTTGGTGCAGTGGGAACGCTGGTGTTTGGTAAAAATTTTCACCTAAGAACTTTTTACGATTTGTGAAAAAGATTCCAGTTGGGTAACAGTTGTTTGTAAAATATTCCTGGAGAAAGGAAATTTCCTGGTGGAACTCAGACCAACCAGAGGCTAAAGTGAAGAGTCTATGAAAGAAGGTGGAAAGGGCGTAAGTTTTAAAATTAGAATGAAAATAAATGATAAAAGTTGGTGCCAAGACCTGTAAAAGTTTTCTTACGAAAAATGGAAGCAATGAAACCGAATTCATTTCGAGAAACCACAGTATCTAGGAAGGCGAGTTTATTGTCCTCTTCACAATCCAATAGTTCTCATTAGTTGGGTGGGTAGAGCTCTCGGCTAGCACGCTGTTGGCCCAGCGGTCGACTCTCCGACCGGCCAATGAAGAATCAGAGGAATTTATTTCTGGTGATAGAAATTCATTTCTCGTCACAATGTGGTTCGGATTCCACAATAAGCTGTAGACCCCGTTGCTAGGTAACCAGTTGGTTCGTAGCCACGTAAAATAAATGTAATCCTTCGGGCCAGTCTCTAGGAGAGCTGTTAATCAGCTCAGTGGTCTGGTTAAACTAAGATTTACTTAAATATTTTTTCACAATCCAATGCAAATCAAATATTATAGTGTGCACTCTCATCACGTTGTAGAATTATTTAGCTTCATATCTATCTTGAAAAAGATGAAAGTGTCTTCTACATACCTACAGTAAAAATGTGGCTGGTAGGCAAGATGGCAGTCGTCCAGCAACTGTTCATTAAGATTACTTATACAAATATTAGCAAAAATGAGGCCGAGGGGGCTGCCCATCGCCATTCCATCACAGTGAGTATAAGCTTTTCATATGAAAATAAGGGCAGCGTCCTACACTACCAGAGTTAAAAGCTTCTTAAAACTGTCACGAGTAAAATCATGGAACAATATATCACCGGTGATGAAAAATTTATTGAAAATGATTTCCTTAGTTTCACTTACAGGTATGTTAGCCAAGGGAGCCTCAACATAAAAACTTGCTGTAAAAAGGTCTGGGTCCTGACACCATAGCTTTTCTTTGAAATTTTTTGAAATCCTTGCTGCCGTAGATCAGCAAAATTCGGGTTAATGATGCATGTTAAAATCTTTTCACCCCTGGCGGAACATTTGGTACTTTGTATGGCTTACCAAAAAGACATAGAGCTGCTGTGCCTATCTGACCCATTTTGACCTCATTTGACAAACCAAATCTTAAATTAGCTAAATTCATTGAACATCATTTGACAAACCTAATCTTAAATTAGCTAAATTCACTGTACATCATTTGACAGACCTAATCTTAAATTAGCTAAATTCATTATACATCATTTGACAAACCTAATCTTAAATTAGCTAAATTCATTGTACATCATTTGACAAACCTAATCTTAAATTAGCTAAATTCATTATACATCATTTGACAAACCAAATCTTAAATTAGCTAAATTCATTGAACATCATTTGACAAACCAAATCTTAAATTAGCTAAATTCATTACACATCATTTGACAAACCAAATCTTAAATTAGCTAAATACATTGTGCATCATTTGACAAACCAAATCTTAAATTAGCTGAATTCATTGAACATCATTTGACAAACCATATCTTCAATTAGCTAAATTCATTGTACATCGATTTGACAAACCAAATCTTAAATTAGCTAAATTCATTGTACATGTGTTGACAAACCAAATCTTAAAAGAGCTAAATTCATTGTACATCATTTGACAAACCAAATCTTAAATGAGCTAAATTCATTGTACATCATTTGACAAACCAAATCTTAAATTAGCTAAATTCATTGTACATCATTTGACAAACAAACCAAATCTTAAATTAGCTAAATCCATTGTGCCTGCGCTGACATAATTTAACACTAATAATTATACAACAAAGGTGAATTTGCCAACAGACGTCTTCCTTACGACCCTTCCAATTATACATCGACTTCTGTGTCGCTGTCCTTTCAGAGACATATGTATTTGTGTGTGTATGTGTATATGTATAATATATATATATATACATATATATACAGCATATATATATATGCATAAATATATGTATATATATGTATATATGCATATATATACATATATATACTGTATATATATAAATATATATTCATATATACATATATATTCATATATACATATATAACTTATCTTACAGTTTAATGCTTACTACTCACAATATCCCACACAGGCACACTTCCAAAATATTACCTGTATGATAAGGAAATATAAATATAAATATAAAAAACATCTGATGTCGTGAAGTATAAAAACACAAATTACCTTCTTTCCGGGTATCAGAATTTAAAGCAACGGGGAAGAATATCCAACGCATCTATCGTTGCATTACAAGATATTTACATTTGATCTTGGAAAACTCACAAATCTACAAAAGATGACATTAATGAGAAAAAAGTTGCAATATCATTCACTCATAACAGTCCTTTTGTTTTGAGTTATGTTACAACAACATCCATTTAATATCTACAGTATCACAAAAGAATTGAAATCACATTCCATTCTCCCGAGGTAATTAGAACACGAACGAGAACAACAAACAATGATGTTTTTTGCTATTATCCCTCTTCAGAATACCAGAAACCATCTCGTCCTTCTCTCTGGGACATTTGAGTAAAAACAATATTATTCCTTCCACAAAACGCCCAGACAAACAAAAACCGTTAAGGAAGCGGAAATTCAGCAAATAAATCTGTCACAAAACTACCGGCATATAAAAATATACTCTGTCATTCATTCTCCACAAAGACTGATTCAAATTTCGACTTACGAGCCAACGCCCGATGTTCATATTCAACAAGAACTTTTGAACTCCAAACGTAGTAACGTCAAAATATAATGTCTTTATTTTTTCTTTACATATATATTCAATATTACTGAATTTGGTAACAGGGATCTCAGTAGAAAAAAGGACTGATATGTATATATTTACATTATATATATATATATATATATATATATATATATATATATATATATATATATATATATATATATATATATATATATATATATATATATAATATATATATACATATATATATATATATATATATATATATATATATATATATATATATATATATATATATATTAACTGTATGAGTATATACAGTATATACATAAGTACATTTCTGGATACCCAGCTCGCTTACAGGAAAATAAAAGTCAAACAACAGTCAGGCCTTGAGGTTATGAATCCACGAATGAGGATCAAAGGGATGGATGGGTGGACAGAAGAAGAAGGAGAAGCCAGTGATCTATCACTTCAACGGTGAAGTAAAGAAGCCTTGTATCTGTGTTCACAAACAAACCTCTAAAAAAAGCAGCCACGTCATTGCCATAACATGGTTGTACAAGACATATCTAAGAGGTGTGGAACAGAAATTCTGTTAGTGATATAAATGGTATAATATATAGATAGATAAGTTTGTATTTTCGTATAATATATAGATAGATAAGTTTGTATTTTCAAGATATGAAATACTGTAAAAATAAATGGTGTTAAGCTTAGAGTTTTCTCATTCAAAATAATGTATTCATACAAATCACAAGCAAAATATTACCAACCAATTGTGATATATGTTGAACAAAAAAGGAGAAAATGGATTCATATTCTTTTAAACGAATCTGCCTACTGGACCAAAACTAATACATAAAGGAACAGACAATACAAATGTTGGCCCCACCAAACTGTGCATGTTTTAAGAGGGAAAGGAAAAAAAATGTAGCTTTCTTTACCAATAAATGAGTTGAATTTACTTCACTTTTACTTTTTTTCCAACTGATGTGCGTATTGATAACAATTCAGAAAAAAAGTCAACTTAGGGGAACTGAAGCTGTCTGAGGAAAATAACGATTATTTCCTCACAGTAAAACATGAGATAGTATTTTGGGCGCTGAACGCCCTCTCCTTTCAGTTTCGTTCGGCAAGACTTCCGGGACCATCTAAGGGGCCACTTGTAGCCGAGTGCTCTCTATGGCGCATTACTTAACCCTACACGGGGCAGGAGATAATCATACAACTGTTTTCGAACCACAGCCTTTGCCATAACCTTTGTATCTTGGTCTTATACAATCTATCTTGTAGGTCTCCTTGCTGGGAGGGACATTCAGGCACACCCTTTTTTTCTATGCCAATTTCCTGATTTTTTTTTAAAGGTGCGCCACACCAACTAAAGTGCAAGCGTACCTTGTTTGCGAGGAAAAGACTTCCTCATTACTTATTCCTCTTTCTGAGATATAAATTATGTTACAAACGGTGTATTTGTTGTTTCACACAGATTTACTGTTCTTGTTTTCGTTGTTGATTTTATGTTGAATAATTCTATTTCACACGCCTTTCTTATTTCTGTCCAGCAGCATTAAATCGCAAACTGGATTGACAATTTACTAAAAAATAAAGAAATTTTATGATCATCTCAAATGCACGCGAGGCCCGAGGCCTCTTCCTCTTTACCTTCAGTATCAGGCTTCTACGTACAGACTCATGCCTGAAGTTCAGTCTAAGGCGGGGTTTTTATAACAAGGTTCGACGAAGAAATTTCAAACTACCAGCCTGGCATCTATCATCAGTTGAATACTGGATGTGACTTCAGCGAAATTTTATATTTCAGAGGTTTCAGAAAATTTAATGTGTAAGTATTCGGAGCTTCTAGCAACAACCGCTGTGATGACTATATTTGACTGCCTCTTAAAAAAATACCTGGACACAGTCGCGTGTTCTCAGACATCTTTTGTTATCTCTGGAGGCTTCATCACTAGGCACAAAGGTTGGCTTGCTTCAGGCGAAGCTGATCAGTATGGCAGGGTAGCTCTGGAACTCAAAAGGTTTATGTTTTAACTATCTCTAGTTGATAAAGGACCCCACTCACATGTCTAGGAAGTACTGAATCTTATTCTAATAAATGTTTCCACCAAATTTAATGCTAAAGTAGTTCCTCATTGGCGGGTGATTATCGTCCTCGGCTAGCACTCTGCTGGGCCCGCGTTCGATTCTCCGACCAGCCAAAGAAGAATTAGAGAAATTTATTTCTGGTGATAAAAATTTATTTCTCGTTACAATGTGGTTCGGTTGCCACAATAAGCTGTAGGTCCCGTTGCTAGGTAACCAATTGGTTCTTAGCCACGTAAAATAAGTCTAATCCTTCGGGCCAGCCCTAGGAGAGCTGTTAATCAGCTTAGTGGTCTGGTTAAACTAAGGTATACTTAACTTAATGCTAAAGTTTGTTTTTCGCAACTTTGGTAATTCCACAAAAGCAATGGATATCGGGGATGAATTGCAGTGTGTTGCTGATAAGGTGTTAAAAAGGATTTTACGCTCTGATACATCAGAGCGACTAAAACAAGTTTTAACATACATACACCGGTAACCCAAGATAAAATTTCCACAATAATTTCATCTCCAAAAACTCCATCAGCCTCTTCGAAAACCCTCGTCCGGTGGTGATTTTCCTGATATTTTTCAATCTCCCAGTTAATCAGATACTCCGAGAACAACTACTGAAAACACTGCGAGGTATTAGTCTTGTGCAGAGAATGTTACCATACAATTACTGTAAAGATATCTAAAATTAATGTTAGTGTCATTCAAGGAAGAAGAGAATTATACTTTTATCAGGTAATTTAGCCCGCATCCTGAAGATATGACCAGCCTCGTTTGATGATTCATGTAGATCAGCACATCATGAACACAGACAATGTTGAACATTTGGTGTGAACACAGATAACTGAACAGAACTCCGCTGATGAAATATATTTATCAATAATAACTACAGTAAAAAGGCAAGACAACAAAAGCAACGTGGCCTCATCCTAGTGGAAGACCTTAAGTCATCCTTAGAGCCAAAAAATTTCTTTCGTAAGTCGAAGGCAAAATAACTAGTCAATCATACAGATAAAGCTGATTTACTCCATCAGCAAAGTACTGTTGATGGTCTTTTTGAAGTGCTTAAAATCTATACGTTTTACATTTCTCTTTTGAAATAAAAGGATCGACTTAATACATTCCTTTGCTGACATTCATACTCCAACCGAAGGTTACTTTTGTAAAGTTGTATTCCATAATATTTCTGTCCAGTATAGTATCGGAATGAACTATCTTTTGTGCCCACGCACAGTTGATGGCTTGACTGTTTTCACTAACATGAGGGAAAACTGCACGGTTCACCTGTGCATATCTTATACAATTTCTATACCAGTTCTATTCCTTTTTCCAATGATTTTCTAGTTAGCCAATATAAGAATTGTCACATGACTTACATGGGACTTGATTTACACATCCTCTAGTATTGTTGGAAGACTTCTTTGCAGGTGCTTATGTCATTGTATTATTATTCTTAAATGCAAAGTATAAAGGGAGTCTTATGCCAACCTTCCTTTACGGAAGTGAAGTGAAAATGCCGAGAGCTCATTTTAGAAAAAAGGTTGAAACTGTTCAGAACCGCCTACTTACGAAGATTTGGAAAGGGTGAAAAATATGAACATTCGTGGGACAGGGGCAATGTTAGAGGTCAGTGAAGAATGGAGTGAAAATGGAAGTGTTTTGTGATGGCTTGGCTGCATGGGAAGGCTGTACAGGACTGGAGCGTTAGGCGGGAAGGGAAGGCCTACAAACTGCTGGATAGACGGTATGAAGGTGGTGATATAAAAAGAGAGTTTTCAATATCAAGGAAGGGTTTTAACAACCATAAAGCGGAAGGCTGCATGCAAGACAGAAATGTGTGATGCCATGTGCAGGGAGATTAGACAAGCCCTTGATTTGTCTTCCGTGTAGGCATATGAAGTGGCTGATTCTGTGGAAGCTTTCGGTACAGAGAATTTATCCATCATTCAGTCGTCAAAGTTTGAATATATATATATATATATATATATATATATATATATATATATATATATATATATATATATATATATATATATATATATATATATATACAAACAAACACACAAGCATATACTGTATATATCTTCTTCTTTTAACGTGTTTTTCCCATTTGTATGGGGTAAGCACGATGCCTTTTTTTGAAGGACTTTGATTTGGCTTTGGGGTAGACTTTGTAGTCTCGATCGGCTGCCCTGCCTGTCATGGCTTAGACCCCGGTAGCGTATGTACATGTATTGTACCAGTCACCAGCGCCCTTTTCTCCCAGCAGCGAGGAGTCGTTGCGCGGTTAGGTCGACAGTCGAGACGACACACGCATATATATATATATACATATATAATATATATACACACATATAATAGTTTTGTCACACGCACGTGACTTTTTTACATTCACAAATACTCGTATCTGTCACGAATAATCCTTGATGTAGAATTCACCATACCTTGGGAATTAGCCTGCACCCAAATGAATTGTATATAAGTGCATCTGCACCCTGCCCGGAAGATTGGATAGGTCCCTGTTCCCTTGACACCAAACGCAGAAGGCACAGTTTCGAATTCTGGTCGCGCAAATATATATTGTCTATAATCTCCTTAGAATGACAATTTTATAACGCACAAAACAGAGCAATAAAAATACGAATACGGCACCGCAAAACAAGTCACAAATCATACAGCATGGCAACTGCCCTTGAGTGGACAGGGGACAGGAGTTAATATAAAACACAGCAAGCCATGAGGTCGGTGACATTATGTAAAGACCGGTTACCAACTGAAATTGGTCGAGTATGAAATGGAAATTTCGTGTACTACACACGCACCAATTTAAACATGAAAAATAATAAAATCTTATTAATTATCCAAGTCATACTTTAAAAAGCCATATCTTAACAAAAGTATACCTTAGTTTAACCAGACCACTAAGATGATGAACAGCTCTCCTAGGGCTGGCCCCGAAGGATTAGACTTATTTTACGTGGCTAAGAACCAATTGGTTACCTAGCAACGGGATCTACAGCTTATTGTGGAATCCGAACCACAGAAAATATTTCCGAGAGATATATATATATATATATATATATATATATATATATATATATATATATATATATATATATATTAACTTTATCACATACACAATTGTTCTGTGCATTAGTAGAATTACTAAAAGGACCTCATTCAAACTGGATGGTATCTAATGGAGTTTTTATTCAAAAGTTACAAGCTTTCTTGGACAAACAGTCCACATTATCAAGTATACCAGTTTGAATGATATATATATATATATATATATATATATATATATATATATATATATATATATATATATATATATATATATATATATATATATAGAGAGAGAGAGAGAGAGAGAGAGAGAGAGAGAGAGAGAGAGAGAGAGAGATAAAACAGTGACAATCTTTACATTTCTCATTCTCACGCGTGCATTGAAATCTGTACCTTGAACGATTATTGCATAATATGAGCATTGAAATTTCTAGCATCGTGCCATTACGACCGAGACACAAAAACTAGAATAGCATTACGAAAAAAAAAAAATAGGCGGTCGAGATTGAACGCGCATTTCCTACATACAATCGCTCGGATTAAAAGCAATATTGAGTTACAGTCTGGTATTGAAACTATGCAACATCAGCGAACACCACAGCACTTTCACAAGTTCGGTAAACCTGAATATCTGGTGGGAACCTGTTCTTGTTTCAATTGACGCCGCGAAGAGCGGAGGCTGTAGGAAAAGATTGGGATCATCAAAAGCGAATACCTGTTCTGACCTCCCCGAACGCTGAGCTGTTGCAGACGTCAGTGATGAACCTTCGGATATCTTACGGCTTGAGAACCAATCTTGCACGGGGCTGTTTTGCTGACGGCGTGCTTCCCATTTCGTGCTTCTGTCATCGAGATTCCAGCGATGAAAATGTGCTAAAAACGGACGCTGGCAAAGAATTTCGTACCACTGGCAAAACAGAGTTGTTGCTACAGGAGTGGAAAAGTACGCTGGATAGTTTCCGAAATCTTGCTTCTTATACGAGGCAAACAGAACAAACTTAATGTTACCCCTGAATATCAACCCTTTTTTAGATGTTATCTATGACTTTTAAGCAAACTGGTTTCTATCAGTTTTCATAAAAGATTTCCGATTTGAATGACTTCACCATTTTTCTTTAACTCCCAGGATAAAAGTACGGTATCTGGAACACTGTATGTGTTGATTTTACAGTGTTTTTATGTCTAAAGATGACAAAGTCGGTCTGAGGCGTAAGCGAAATGAGCGCCAATTTAGTGTCCCAACGGCCACCAGAGGTCCCTGATTGGAGCGCGTGATATGGGTTTTCTTCTTTTCGTGACACGTCATTGTAATCACACACACACAAAAAAATATTAATAGTAGTATTCTGAAAGAATCTTTCGCACACAGTTTTCAAATTCATTAATGTTATTATAAGCGTATCTGGTTGCTTTTTGATTCCTTCAGCTTCCTTTCAGCCCTCAGGTCATACGGGAAGGCCCTGTTTATTTGTCAATTTTAGTTTATATTCTCTAAAAGTCATGCTATTTTTTATGCATACGCCTTTAATGTATATATAAATGTCTTTAAGTTTACAAATCCTTTTTGTTTTCGGCATAATTTTTAAGCGGTCTTCTCAAAGACCCGTTCCCCAATATCTTGTTTAGCACTTGGGCACCATGAACTTTGTCCTTCCTTCTGTGAAATATTTATGTAGCGGGTCTTTTACAATAATGCGATTCCTTATTATTCGTCGCGTTGTACATAAAAACAAATATCAAAGATCCAAACCTTGATTTCACAAGTGGGTAAGGAAGGTTTGTCAGGAAGGGTGTGACTTGTACCTGGGGGATGTTTTCTTATTTTATTTTGGCGGCCTCATGAAACCCGGTAATTCCCTAACTGAACAATTCGTAAGTTTTTTTTTTTTGTGATTGCATAATCATGTTCCATTGTTTTTAACATAATCATACCCAACTATTTCTAATGAAAACTACATGTCTTGCACGATAAGGCCTAATTTTCACTGATCTGAATAAATGTCACAGTCAGATGTTCCATCACTACTATACTCCCAAGTTCCTCTTGTCTACATTGGTTGCTCTTCTGGGATATTTATTTATGCCATACTTCACCATTTCATTATTGCTCCCATTCGCGATTAAAAATAGTATATCTCTAAATCCATGCGACGCTTTTCTTGGGCGGTTTATCAGACGGATTACATTTCACTTCGTGTACTCCTCGGCTCTCTCTCTCTCTCTCTCTCTCTCTCTCTCTCTCTCTCTCTCTCTCTCTCTCTCTCTCTCTCTCTCTCTTTCATCGAATCGTACAAGTGCGGAAGTCTCCGCATATTGAAGCTCGCCTTGTTCCATCGTCAAAGGCATTTACACATATACACTGTCTCGTTATCAAAAGTTATTCTTTTTTCTCTTTGATGGTCTATAGAGAAGTATTAACCTTATTTTCTTATTATTGCAGTATGTCTGTAGGACAGTTTATGAAAATGTTTTTGATTTATGTTTGTTCATTTGCTTCACGTTTAGAGTTTTTCCTTCACTTGGCAAATGATGAAAAGGCTGTGTAGGTCGGGAATTATGTTACTTGTAATTTCATCTTTTGAATACTTTTCATTTCATTACTGTCAGTAGTGATGCATCGGCTTGATTATTTTTCTTAATTATGTTCTCGTTGCCGAGTGACTGCCTCGCGACCTACCTTTCTTTGGAACTTTTCAGCACGACGTGTTCGCTGTGCCACTCCGTAGTACCGTAGAACTTTGAACATTTAAGCGCTGTAGTGCAAATGAACACTCACAACAGGGTAAAATCATGCCAGGTTGACACTGATATCATGTAAGCAACACAGCTGCAACTAAATCAAAATGGTAGTGTGATTAACCCACTGTGTTTGTGCATGATCAAGCATCGACAATAATTAGTCAAGAGTACGTTTTACTATCACTTTTATGAATAATAATAGCCATCGTTCAGATATGGTTTGACATTCAAAAATATGAAAGGAGCACAAAATGAGCACTTGATATCAAGTGCAACACTCAAAATAAATGTCACCATTTCCTGTCTGCTGAAGCCTATCTTCTTCTTTTCAAAATCAAGACCTTTTGTGGGGATCCATTTGTCTGAGATGAATTTCTAAGCTTTTTTCCTTCACAAGAAATTCTAAAAATATTTTAAAAAGTTTAGGTTACCTGTTAGGTCATTTTCATTCATGTTTGCAGGTGGACGAAGTCATTGTTTTCAAGTTCATTTTATTTAATTTTCTCGAGAGCATGCATTTTTGTTACCAAACTGCATCGTTTGATCACCCAGTCTTCATCTATTTACTTTTATCCGAGTTCATCGTGCCTTACTTCTTTTAACCTTATTACTTTTAATAACCTCTTCTGAATTCTGCTGGAGAAAATTGCTGGCAATAACATAATTTTGCCAATGACCATATCTCTCCTATTATTGGTAATTCTCTCTTATCTAGCGAATATTCGGTTTATTTACTGGTATTCGTTTCCTTTCTCTTCTTCTCTTATCTTTGATATTTGCTGTTGCAGGTATAATAATTACTAGTTTAAAAAGCTTTAATTGAACCTAAGCTAAGTCATAACATCAGGCTATAAGAAAACAATAATTTTTGTGGTAGTCACTAAAATAAAAGCAGAAAACCCGTTTTGGACATGAAATCCACTGTACTGAATATGTGCATCTCGAAAACACGTTCTAAAAGCCAACGAGAGCATTTCCACCAAAATGCTTCCTATATTTCCATTCATTCATCTGAGTAATAGAAACGCAAGCGCTTCGCACATTGTAAGTATGGTGAAGTCAGAACACACTACTCTCTGTTCGCGTAAAAGATTGTTTTTATAGATGACCAACAAGGACAGAAATTCCATGAAAACAGGATGGGTAAAATATCCGATGTTATATACATCAAAATATATGTAACTGTAACAATCACAATGCCCACTTCTCAAATTCTTTCCGCTTTCAGCATATGTTTGTCACTACACAGCCTGAGATTCAAACATCAGAATATGAAGAAATTCTGACGTCCGTAGCAGGATTCGATCGCGCATCCGGAGTATCAGAATGAGGTCACGCTGTCGACCTGACCACGAGAAGAATAAAAGTCTCTTGGGCTCGTGCATACACACTGTATACCTATCGAAGTCAGATACATTTATCAGAGTTGGAATTGTCCCATCCGTACCATCGTAACCAAGTCGGTAATCGTTTTTATTGCTTTTTATGCTGAAAAATACTATATAGTTTAAAGAATCTAGCGGTCACTCTTTACCAGATACGTATGTAATTGTAAATATCCACAATGCCCTCTTAGCAATAAATTTTTCTGAGATCAATCAATAAAATGTGATGTTAATTACTATATAAAAGGGTTACTGTATTTCTAATTAGCCTTTCCATAAAGAAAACTGCACACTTGACTTGTAAATAATTTCATCTTTTTTCTCATGCTTCATCATCTCTGAGATATTGAGTTTTCTTCCAAGTTTTTAATGGTATTGAGAGAAAACATCTTTGAGAATTCGACAAGAGCTTCCCGAAAGGTCAGTCATGACCCAAAGACTGATTCATTAGACTTGGGTGTTTTCTTCACACATTTAATCGGACCAGTCATTTTGTGAAGCAGGGTGAGCACGGCAACAGAAATCTGACAGTCACTCGGTTGTTATAAAAGAGACAATGCGTGAGCCACGAAGACGCTGCAATTTTCCTTCCACTTGCAGTAGAAATGAAAATAAATAAAGTATGATATGTATAACTGACTATCGAAGAGGAGGTGCTGAAATACGATATCACCTCAAAATATGAGAAGAGGTGAAAAGGCACTTCAGAGAGGAACGCAGTTCCCGCGAAGTTCCCCACCTTACATTCACACGTGAGCGGACAGGAATCAATTACACATCCACCTGAGACTAAAAAGTGAAACTGATTCAAGATTACTGAGTGATTTAGCTTTTTAAGAGAAACTACGATTGCCTTCAGCAAATGTGGGTTCTTTATTTTCCCCGAGACACTGATGAATTATATAGTGTAAAAAACTGAAACAAATATAATTTTCGCTCCAAGCTTAATACAGCATACCAGAAAGAAATCTGGCCTCACTCTCACTTTAGACTGACTAGACGTAAATTACATTATTTGTGGAAAAAGTTTTCGTGATCTCTCGCTCAATTCCGCGTTTATAGAAACAGGTACTGGCAATTCGTTGGATTTGGCCTAAATAGCATTTAACCTAGTCGATAATATGATAAACAATATGATGACGAAAGTACATCGAATATACTAGTTGAACATGAGTCCTGCAAACGACGGGAAAAGATTTTCATCATAATTTTTCATGATGGCACTCAAGGAAACCATCTCAAAACAGATCATTCAAAGTTCTTTGTCGATAATATTGTAACACAAAAAAAGGCCGATAAAGTGGCATGGGTCACTCCAGCGCATTCAATAAAGGTGTTGTACTCGTGAATCCAACAGGTGCCCGGAAAGATGAAAGGGTTTCGTCCACTACAACTTCTCTATTCCTAAAATATTCCCAGGTAATGCGATCGTCATTACAGGGGTATTGATTACTGGACATTGCCAACAGGTCTTGTTACTGGAATGTGGGAATACTATTGTAACTATAATATATAAGCACTGGTGAAGTGGAGTAATAACAGCATAATCTCAATTAAAATTTCATGGTAAGGATCCACGGCAAATAATACTACCCGCAAAAATAAGGTAAAATAAGGCTAAAAGAAATGATATATAGCAATTCACGGCAGTAAATATATAAGAAATACATAAGCACAAGTAAAATAATAAAATATCTCAAGTCCGTGAGCTTGAAATCATAATGCCTGTAAATACATGAAGTGTTTGCAAGCAATAACCAACTTTCTAGAGGAGGCTATCACGCGCAAGTGCTGTGAGGAAGGCTGCAGTCGAAAGAGCCAATTACTGCTGAATCACGGAGCAAAGTGCTAACAATACACAAGTAAAGCATCATCAAGCTCCCAGTGTACTTCACCCAAGGCCACCCAGCCGTCTGCTCCTTTTACTAAGCAACTAACCCTTCGCTATCAAATTCTTTATTTATTTCCAACCTTCTTCCTTCTCCCCTTCGACCCTTCCGTTAGCCATCCTCTCTCCTTCCCCCCCCCGCGCGGCTATCTAGAGGCTATCATCAGGGCCAGGTTACAAGTACAAGCATCACAAACAAAAGATAGATGACAAAACTGAAAACTACAGAGAAAACCAGCAAAGAAAAGGCATAAAGGAAGAGAATAAAAGAACTGAAAAGGAAAATCTAATGCCCAGTACAGGCATTTGAACATCATGAAATGAATATGCGTGCGTAACTGACATCACGACTTTTTAGTCTGTGTGATCTTACGGTCGACCTACCTTCCACGACAACAAGCAATGAACTCCATAAGAAAAGTGAAATGTAACAAGAGCAAAACAAAAGCATAATGTATATATACACACACATATATATGTGTACATATATGCATATATTTATATTTATACGTATTATGCTTTCTTCAAATATTTGCCGAAATTATTAGGCGACATGAAAGAACGTCACTAGCTACGCAGGGGCAATGAAAGACCAACATCAGGTCAAAGGTCAAAGAACTAAATTTTCCCTGACCGCATTCTTCCTTGCCTCTTGTATAGAGCAAACTGCTTAAAACTGGCTGAACAAGCACTAATGATTTCCCTGACACGTTAGTGGAGCATTTAAAATCTTGAAGTTACTTGCAAGACTTTTTTTCTTTGAACTAATACATTATATGGAAGTCATCTGGATATAAGCAGATGACTTCCATAAAATATAAGCAGAACACTTCAGTAAATATTTCTGACAAGTGGCCTAATATTTCATGTTAAAAGTACTGCCACATCATTATTTTTACTACTATTATTAATACATATAACATTCACCACACAAAATCTTTTGCATATTCAAATGTAACAAGTTGCAAAGAAGCTTTCCTGCAGTCCCTAATGTCAAATTACCGTAATATCGATGCAGGGTACATCATTATTGAAGAAGCATTAAAAACCTTCTCTTCCTTTCTAAGCGAGGAGCGCATACCACAAGCAAAGTTACCAGGGAATAAGAAGCCAGATGTCTATTAGGTCACGATACCGGGAGGAGCAGATCAAATTGGCTCGGCATGCTAACGTGTCTCGCGATCCGGTATTACATGCAGCTGTTGCATGCGCTCTGCGGACTTGATACGCTGATAGCACGAATACATTACTCATAACGTAATGCACGACCGACACCTTTATGTATGCCTAATATTTTATTATATGCAATTGCATATATAATACAATCACATATATTTCTCAATATACACGTACATACATACTGTACATACATAATATATATATATATATATATATATATATATATATATATATATATATATATATATATATATATATATATATATATATATATATATGTATATATATATTATTACAAGGAAGAGAGAGACATTTATTTATAACATAATACAGGACATCCATATATACAGTATAACCG
The DNA here is from genome assembly GCF_040412425.1 of Macrobrachium rosenbergii. Taxonomy (NCBI): domain Eukaryota; kingdom Metazoa; phylum Arthropoda; class Malacostraca; order Decapoda; family Palaemonidae; genus Macrobrachium; species Macrobrachium rosenbergii. The sequence continues at coordinate 37,907,896 of NC_089799.1, read as the reverse complement.
ATGTTTATGGAGGATAAATGTAGAATAAGAATGAAATAAAAAGGAAAAAGGTTGAAACTATAAATTATCCTGAGTAGTTTTTGCAGCGAAAGAAGAAAGTTAAGTGTGAGAAATGCGGGAAGTCTGAGAAGAATTGATAAAAAGGTCATGTGATAGCAACATGAATGGAAGACGATAAGTTGGTGAAAAAAAAGTATGATTTTGAATTTTTAAGAAGAAAGATTTTAGTTTTATGAAATTTAGGTTGTCAAGCCAACCAATGGGGCTCTTCCGGCAATTCAGCGTTCTGGACAGTGAAAAGCTGGAGTTGGTGTGGTTGGACAGCAAGATAAAGAGATCCTGAAAAGGAAGTACGAGTAACCTAGAGATAGAACTGATACAACCCCACAGTTGCACTAAGAAGTAATAGTTAGAGAGGTTGGATAGCAAGACTGAAGAAGTTAGCAGGAATGGAGGCAGAGTAAAAGGCTAAAAAGTGGGTGCAGCCAGGGGTCGAAGGGACATTGCAAACACCCTTTAGTACTGCCAACAGTACACGATGTTATGTGCACTGGCAGAACCCCTCTCCTACGAGGCTGAGAGGAAAGATGGATGTGAAGAGACACTGGGAAAGCAGGGCCTTAATATCTAGGAAGAGTGAAAGTGCATACAGGATAGCGGTGGATGTCTCCTGTGGAAGGAGTATGAAGTGGTTCATACTATGGAAGTTCTACGCACCTTGTCAATGCAGTAAGAACCCGTTGTCTGCTTTGTCCCTGGGACCATTCTCAGATACAGGAATGGCTTCTTTTATATATATATATATATCAGCGCGAAGGTGGACCATGGAAACGTACTAATTTCAGCAAAGTTCTTTATCTCCAACGTTTCGTAATAACTTTATTACATCATCAGAAAATCTGTTAAATAATGAATAAAATTACTTTAAAAATTGCTCTAAAAATCAATACAGTTCATAAAATACAGCATAGTTAGATTCCCTGATGATATAATAAAGTTATTACGAAACGTTGGAAATAAAGAATTAGGCTAAAATTAGGACGTTTCCATGGTCCACCTTCGCGCTGACGTGTCCCACTGGCCGTCGCCGACTTCTGTTTTTTTGATATATAGATATATATATATATATATATATATATATATATATATATATATATATATATATATATATATATATATATCTAGCACATGAAGGGCCTTCAGAGGCAATTGCTTCTCCTTGAAGTAGTTCTTGACAATAGCACCAACCACTTCATTCACCAGCTCAAAACAAATTTGCCTGCTTACTTAGTTAGCCCTTTTATTTCTTTTTCATTGTGTTATTTTTCTTAAAACCCTTTGGGTTCTCTTAGTGGTGACAAGTAAAGACATCAGTTTTAAATCCCCCACAGCATTTCCATAGAGCAAATGAGTTCGTTCGCTCTTCACTGGCTTGTGTTCTTGCAGTAACTTCTCTGCCCGAAGAGAGCTGTTAATCAGCTCAGTGGTCTGGTAAAACTAAGGTATACTTACTTTTTTCTCTTCTTGAGTGATGTAAGTCCTGCTTGGAAGTTGTTTTCCACAAGAAGCCTCTCTCATCACAGTTGAACACTTGTTAGGGTGCAATATTTTCAGCCTCTACACAGTCCTTGAACTCTTTCACATATTTTTCAGCAACATTTTTGCCAAACTGGCAGTCTCCCCATGTCTCAATACACTGAGTATGTCACTACCTTCGTGAATCTATCAAACAACCCATAACTGGCTATGAAATTTTGAGTACTCCTTGTATCACCACTCACTCTAGTGGGTGGTTTTCAAGAGATCAGCAAACAGCTGTTTTGTCTTTTCACATAAGATGGCCTTAGAAACACCATCACTGGTTAAGTGTTTTTCATTCGCCCAAATTAACAATAATGTCTCATCTTTTTCAGTTGTCTGAGACCCTTGTTTTGTAACAGATTTCACTCAATTAGCAGCATCAGCTACTTTGATGTCCTCTTTACATCGTTTCATTAAAAAAATTGGAGGTTCAGCCATACGGAACTCTTAGCCAGATCAGTAAGGTAGATGCCACTTTCGTATCTTGCTAAGACTTTCTTTTGAATCTGCACCATTTTTCTATCTACTTGTATACCCGTTGTTAGGAGAAACAGAACTTTATATATATATATATATATATATATATATATATATATATATATATATATATATATATATATATATATATGTATATATATACATATATGTGAGTGTATATATATATATATGTATATATATATATATATATATATATATATATATATATATATATATACATATATACATATACATACATACATACATACATACATACGTGCGTGCATGAAAAACTATCGTGACCAGCTTAGAAACCGCGAAGGCACCAATAAAAATTAGCAATACTCTATTGTCACACGAGCACCTGACACGCACTACTTTCTCAGATAGATGCTGAACAGTATGTCGTACAGTTAACGATTTCTTTAGAATGGAGCTGTTGTCCTGACGGCTAACATACCGACAAACTGGGAATTATCAGCAAAGTCACCAGAAAATTTTACATACTGTTAAATTATTTGAAACACGAAAAAGAAAACATTCGCAAAATTGAGGAGGAGGAGGAGGAGGAGGAGGAGGAGGAGGAGGAGGGAGGAGCTACCTGAGGAGGAGGACGGTAAAGGAGTGTTGCTGAATTATAACTGTCATCTACTTCAGTCTTTACATACAAGGGTCCAAGCAAATAACTTGAAACATACTAAGATAAAATCAATAACTGAAAGAAAATCAATAAGTGTAAGAGAGAGAGAGAGAGAGAGAGAGAGAGAGAGAGAGGATTTAATTCACACATAAAATTTTCAGTTACAATATTGATCCTTGATGACTTCTCTTTACACTCCCGTCAGCTTCATTCCACAAGTGATGGCGGACAGACCACTTGACGGGAGACCTAATGGGGTTTAGGAAATATTGCAAGCGGTAAAATCTTACTTTGGAAATGAGGGGGATGAACCGCTAGTCAAACAGTTTAAGTTCATTTATAATAAGCATTGTAGTTCTTCGTTGGGCGAGTCGGTATAATTCTCGGCTAGCACTCTGGGCCCGAGTTCGAGTCTCCGGCCGGCCAATGAAGAATTAGAGGAATTTATTTCTGGTGACAGAAATACATATCTCGGTATAATGCGGTTTGGATTCCCACAATAAGCTGTAGGTCCCGTTGCTAGGTAACCAATTGGTTTTTAGCCACGTCAAATAAATCTAATCCTTCGGGCCAGCCCTAGGAGAG